>NW_005871063.1:3548618-3589728 GCF_000147115.1 Myotis lucifugus | reverse complement strand
AACCCCCTACACGCCCCACATTGGAGATCGAGCCTGCAACCCGGGCACATGCCCTGACCGGGAATTGAACTGTGACCTCCTGGTTCATAGGTCGACGCTCAACCACTGAGCCAGGATGCAGGCTGGACTGTTTGCTTGTTTTTTAACCCACTCAGCCAATCCATGTTTTTTGATTAGAGAATTTATGCTTTTTCATTTAAAGTAATTATTGAGAGGTATGGATTCACAATTGCCATTTAATTTTTTTCTGGTTGTTTTGTTATTCCTTTGATTCTCTTTACTCTCTTATCTTGTGATTTGATGATTTTTTTTGTAGTGGCATGCTTTGACTTGTTTCTTTTTACCTTTTATGTTTTTAGTATAGGTTTTGCTTTATGGCTACCATGAGACTTGCATAAAACATATTTATAACAGTCTATTTTAAACTAATAACAACTTTCCTTTGAATGCATACAAATGTTCTACATTTTTAGATAGAGAATTGTTTTGATAAGATGTGGATTATATATACATGTATACACTTTTCAAGACTCATCAATTGCAGTCTTAGACTTTGTGTGGCTAACTGTATATAAATTTTGCCTAAAATCAAATCTGTGAACAAGGTTCTTATTAGTAGGCTTACTTTTCTCAGTGGTATGAGTTGATAATTCTGGAATGAACTTCTGTGTAGTTCAGACTTGTGCAAATGAGTAAAAAATGTTGAGAATAATGGGATCCAGATTCCAATGGATCAGTGAATAGTTCAGGAAGAGTGCAATAGGAATAAAAATATGGAAGGGGAGAACCAATGTGTGCCCTGTGGTAATGAATTGGAAATGAAACTCATAGTTTTTATTTAGATATAGAAATAAAAACATAGGCATAGAAAAAATGTAGACATAGTGTATGGATATGAATAGACAGTTAAAGATATTTCCTAGTTGTCTTTGCTGAAAGAGACCAGGGTCAATGACACATTAGTAGTAATAATCAGTCTTGAGCATGTAGGTCTTACTATCTAGATGCCATTCTTGACTGAAAAGTCCTTAAAATTTTTAAATAAATATAAAAAGACTTATAGAGATATGTCAAAAAATTAAACAAGAGCCTTGGTGGAAGCATGAACTGTAACCAGTGGGCCCTACTGCTGAGTAGAGAGGAGGACAGGCAGGGGCATTGGCTAGGAACGACACCATAGGTAGCAAAGTCTCTAACAAATACCTACTGGCTTTTAGCATCTTCAACAGCCTCATTCAGAATGACATTTAAGTAACAAAAATAAAAAGCCCACCATGACAAGTCAAGACGAGAGGCCAAGGAAGAAAGAATTCTAATATGCATGCAAAGAGGGTTTATAACTTTAGGACAAAGAGAGTGATAAATAACAGAGATTTCTCTTCACAAATTTATAAAAGAAGACCTGGACTCATTTCTATCTTTTCTCATATACCTAGGTCAAAAATCTCAGAGGAAATTATACCATATTTGTACATGTTGTTAACATTTAAAAAATGAAAGCCTGGAATGCATTGAGAGTGAAAATCCACAAGCTCTTACTTAAAATTAGCGAGAGTAAAATGATTACTGAAAACCAAAAGTTTATCATGGATTATACAGATTCATGGTCCAAACACTGAAGAAGTTATATTAAAACATGAACAAATCCAATGAGGCCCTCCTACCATGTCATATCAAGAAGACAGTTATCCAAACTCAAAAACAACAGATGCTTTTCCATGAGCTACCATATGAAAAACTAAAATGATATAAAACAAAAGAGAGAAGGTTAGTGTATTTGATATCTGATTACATGTTCTGTTTTACCCAATTCAGGAAATTTCTTACCAAGTCAAGATTATTTAGAATTAGAGATCTTTGTGTGAAGTCTGAAATTTCTTACATCTCCTACACATCACAAGTCAATGTATTAATTAATGAGTACACATGGAAATAGTTGATAGAGTTAATGAAAAAGCAATGCAATTTGAAGGTTAAAGAAAAGAATAAAGAAGACAAGCTCAAGGGACTCATATACTGGGTAACCTTAGGATTAGTTGTCAATCAAAATAAATATAGCAATGGATTATAACAAATTTAATAACATAAGAATCCATAAACCCATACAGATATAAGTAAAAAGGAGAGAATAAATAATCTTACAGTAGAATGTCAATGAATACAAAGGCAATGATTAAGTAAAAATCATCAAGAGATGTTAAAGTTAGATGTTAAAAATATCAGGACATTTTCATAGCCTCAAATTATCTCCTCATATCTCACTTTTTTATTAAAAATTTTTAGTGTTGACATTATTGCAGGAGTCGTCCCCTGCCTTTACCCATTTCTTCACTCCCATACCTACCCTTTCCTTTAATGACAAAGATAAATAGTTACTCTAAAGTAGAGAGTTACCACCTTAACTAAGTGATCAAAATTAATATCACTTTTATGATATTTTCCTCATATGATACACAGAATGACACAGCATCACTTCTGTGATATTTTCACTAAAATGTATAACCTAAATCTTATGAAGAAATAAAAGTCACATTGAAGAACATTCTACAAAATCACTGCCCTACCTGCTTCAAAATATCAAGGTCAGGAAAGATACAGACTGAGGGATTCTTCCAGACTAAAGAAAAACTAAAGAGATGTGATAACTAAGGCAATGCCATAAAGGACATTATTGAGTCATAGATACATTTGAATATGGACTATGGATTCAACAATCGTGTATCAATATCTTATTTCCTAATTTTGGCAGCTATACTGTGCTTAAGTAAGAAAAATCCTTATTCTAGACTGTGGAATCTTAGAGGGAAGGTGAGGGAGGGTGGGTGGGTGGGAGGTAATCAACCAAAGACCTTGTATGCATATATGCATAACCCATGGACACAGACAATAGGGTGCTGAAGGCCTGGGGGAGGGGGGAGGGTGGTGGGGGCAGGCTAGAAGGGATCAATGGAGAAAAAAGGGGGCATATGTAATACTTTCAACAAAAAAGAATTATTTAAAAAAATAGAATTGACGCCATTATATTGAATATTCATGTGAAAAATTCTGCACTTATAGTACCTAGCTATTTGAACATCAATTATAATCTTAGTCTTAAAAAAATAAATTCTTGTTCTTAGGAAATACATATGGAAGTATTCAGGGGTGAAAAGGGCTATCTTCTACTTATACCCAAAGGGTTCAGAAGAAATAGTATAATGAAGAATAGTAGTAGAAATACATATGTGATATACATTTGCTATAAAACATACATATGCATATAAAATAATACAGCAAATGGACAAAATGTAAATAATGGGTATATGGGACTTTCCTATCCTATTCATTCAAGTTTGAAATAATATTAAAATAAAATTTTAGCAAAGATTTTTTAAAATGTTGCTTTTAAAAGGAGAGAGATAAATTTAATAACATCTCTAGTATCTAATAACAATAATAGCAGGTAAACACAAATAAATACCTTTAAGAATGAGAAAGTGGATATATGTAGAATCTAGAGGATACTAAAAGGTGAAAAGAAAATACTAGACAATTTTACTAATAAATTTGAAAATAATTCTCTGGAAACTATAGATGGAATACTTAGTAACAACAAAATGCTAAAGAACACTACATGAAATAAAAAAATATTCATGATATCTAAATTCACAAATATAAAACAGTTTGCAAGTATATAGACTCTTACATTAGAAAAATAGATACAAGACCAGGGTTATTATATATAAAACATTCTGATAACATATTATATCTATATAAATAGATTATGGGTATTTTCTTTTCGGGAACTTTTTTGCATCTTCCAAATGTAAAGCAAGACTATGTGTTACTTTTGCAATAGCTACCAAAAAAATCCTCAAAATTTTCATGTAATCTATATGAAAGCACACATTAGAAAAACATGTGCAACAGCTCTGGAAACAAAGGATTAGAGTTCATCATATATCACAATCTTGGAAGGATTCATACTAATTACAAGCAGATGTTAAGGTTTAAAGAAGTCTAAATCATAGCCAATGAACATTTGACCTTTTGCCCTGGAACAATGCAGCAGGGAAGGGGCCCAGCCCTCTGACAGGAAGGGGGTCAACAACACGGAAATTGGCTGGGGACACCACCTTCTCATTGCGGATACTTTCTAAGGGAGGAAATTCTTCTCCCTGTACTCCCCTCCTCATTAGCTCATTCTTTCTACAGTCATTTAGAATATCTAAGAGACCTTGAGAATTATCTGAGTGGATATTGTGCCTCCACAGCTTTGCTTTGTAGCTCAGAGACCAGCCATCCTGCCAAATCAGAAAAAGCAGAGAATGACAGCAGAGTTAGGGCAGAGCAATACAATAATTACTACTTCATTTGGGCATATCAGTAGAGAAACTTAGAGTCTTAAATACAATTGATTAAAATAGAGCTATGTAACATTAAATTACTAACAGAAGAAAAAGAATTTTTTAAAGATCAATGCAAACAACATATGGGAAGAGAAAACAAGACTATAACAAAATATACTAAAGAGCAAATATAATAGATATCAAATAAAATAAAATTAAACTGAATAATTGATTTGGTTAAATTACCCTATGAAAAGATAAACTTTCAGATTGGTTTACAAAATAAAATCTAGCCATATACATAAAGGATGAAAATAAAGGGATAGAGAAAAGATATATTACTCAAATACAAACACAAAAATTAGTGGTTGATATTATTGATATCAGATATAGTAGGATTTAAAAGAATTTAACAAAAGAGGGATATTTATAATGATTAAAAATACAATAAAAATGAGATGACAATCACTAATATTTACTTATCAAATAACTAAGAATATAGAGATTTTGAATAGAACAGTCACCAACTGTTCAATATTTTGTATCTACCTCTATCACTATATGTGTTTCTTATTTTATTACACTCATGAACAATTATAAAAAATAATCTGAAATTGGGCCAATAAAAAACTTGAAAAAATATAAATCGAGTTAGTAATATTCTTTCATGAAAATATGGAAAATTAAAATCAATAACAAATATATAAACTTAGTTGCTTCATAATTGAAAACACTTTAATATGGTGCAAAGAAGAAATATGAATTTAAAAATGAAACATAGATTCATTTGAAACACAACCACATGTACTTATATATTGTCTATAACTGCTTTTACACAACTGTGGCAGAATTGAGTAGTTGTGACAGAGATCATAAGGACCATGAAGTCTAAAATAGACACTACCTCGCACTTTGTGGAAAAAAATTCACTGGCCTTGAAATAGACCATAAAGTTATAACAATAATTCTAGTTTTAAAAGTTGATGGAAGAAAATAAACTGATTTATGAGAAGGAGACTACCTGAAAGAGAATCATCTTTAGATCGACTGGTCCGGGAGAGCTTGCCTGAGGAGATACAGAGGTCTCTAGTTTGAGACTGTGACATGTGAGGAGCCAGGGAGAGAGCATTCCTGACAAAGATAACAACAGGTAAGAAGGAAAGGCTCAATGAACTTGGGGAGTAAAAGGTAGGACAGTGGGGAGAAATAGTAGTAAGCAAGGGCCAAGAGGGAAACTGCTTTGAAAAGATGTTGGAGGCAGGTAAGAACCAGATCCTGCAGAGCCTGGGAGGAAGTGTGGATTCTACTCAAAGAGCAGTAAGATTTACACTAGAAAGGCAATTACTGTTAGGTGATCTATCAATGTAATATTTACAATTACAAAAAGCAAAACTATGTGATGATATCAAGTGGTAATTTTTATTTATTTTTATTTTTTTTAAATTTTGTTTTATTGCTTAAAGTATTACAAAGAGTATTACATATGTCTCCTTCCCACCCCCCTTGATATTCCCCCGGCCTCCCCTACCCCCCAGTGTCTTATGTCCATTGGTTATGCTTATATGCATGCATACAAGTCCTTCAGTTGATCTCTTCCCCCAACCCCTTTGGCCCCCCAATCCTCCCCGGCTTTCCCACTGTAGTTTGACAGTCTGTTCGATGTTGCTCTTCCTCTGTATCTATTTTTGTTCATCAGTTTATAATGGTCTTTATTATCCATAAATGAGTGAGATCATATGGTATTTTTCTTTCATTGACTGACTTATTTCACTTAGCATAATGCTCTCCATTTCCATCCATGCTGTTGCAAATGGTAAGAATTCCTTCTTTTTTTTACCGCAGCATAGTATTCCATTGTCAAGTGGTAATTTTTAGAGATTTTGGTAAAATTCACCAGACTTTCTTGATTACAACTCTAAGCTTATAGGAACAGAAAGAAATTCCCTAAAGATAAAAAAGGTTTTATAAGAAAACACCACTAAAAACAAAAGTCATACAAAATTGAAAAACACTAAAGGCATTGCCATCAAAACCAGAGAAAAAACAGGAAGATCAGGAATATCATTACCATTATTTATTTTTTAAAACATTCTAGCTAATGCAATAACTACAGGTATAAGCACAATTATTAAAATTATAAAATTATAATTACCATGAATCTGTACCTAGAAAACCCAAAAGACTCAACTTTGAAAACTATTATAGATAGTTTGAGAATTTAATAAATGGTTAACAATAAATATATAAAACAACAGTTTTTATTTTAGAAATCACCATATATATACAAAAATATTAGAAAAATAAACAAGATGACTAGAAGGTCATGGTTTGATTCCCGGTCAGGACACATGCCTGGGTTGCAGGTTCGATCCCCAGTGTGGGGCATGTAGGAAGCAGTCGATCAATAGTTCTCTCTCATGATTGATGTTTCTATCTCTCTCTCTCCCTCTCCCTTCTTCTCTGAAATCAATAAAAATATATAAAAAATATAAAAAACCTGTACATTTTGAAAATTATGATGTGGTAACTCATAATTTTAAATACTCCCATCTCTCCAGGATTTTTTGTTTTTGCTTGCTGTGGGTTGTAGTGGTTTTAATGATTTTTCTAAACTATTTTTGTAAAGACTATATTCTTTGTCATGTGTGTCTATGAGATCTCTGTTCCTTTAGTTTAGTTGTTAGTTAAATGCTTAACAGAAATTTCCTTAAACTCCTGGAACCCCCTTCTGCCCCACCCCTCCATCAACTCCCCGCCCCACAAAAAAAATAATAATAGTAAAAGAAGAGGAAAGAAAAGAGAGATTGACACTCCTTTATTGCTTAGCCAGTTTCTTCACAACTTTCACTTAGCCTTTACTTCCTGCTTTCATTGAACCTAAAGGTCAGCCAGAAGTAAAAGCTTATGTTCTTCTTGGGTCTTTTCTGAGCAGGCATCATGCCCTGGGCATGTGTGGCTTTCTATGTCCCTGTCGTAGGCAGGAACTTTTCAAAGCTCTTATTCTCTAAAATTTCTCACTCTCCAAATTTTTATTCTCAGCTTTCTGTGTGTGTATCCTTTGTCCCAACAGTTATTTTTGCTCCAGTTGGCAAAAGTTCATTCTTTTGACATTTGATGTTTTGGGGGAACATCCTCCAGGTAGCTACTTCTCCATCTTGGGACAGTTCCAAGTTAGGAGAAACAAAGGCAGGCCCCTTGCATCAGTCCCTCAGGGAGTCCATGGACAGGTCAAAAGAGAAAACACAATTCCCAGGGACACAGGTTACTCTCTTCAAGTCTGCTGTTGTACTGGGGAGAGGGCAGGGCAAGGCTAAGGTAACTGTCAAAATTCTGTTACCCTCTATCTGTGGCCTTTCTCCTGGCTGCTGCAAACCTTTGACTGTTTTCCAGAGTTCCTTCTATAAGGTCAATTCTGAAAGTTTTTGCAAGATTGTTTGTTTTTTATGTTTCTTGGGAGAGGCAGGCCCCTGGATGTTCATACTCCACCATTTCCACTGATGTTCCTGTGTCTTGAAATTCTTCTTTGATGGAAGGGTTGGAGTCATATATTCTTTTCCAAAATACAATAAAGATTGTATTAAAAATTTGAATTACAGACCAATATCATCAAAAACAAACTTTGTGCTTCAATAGAAACTGTATCATCTGTATCAGATTCTAGTCCAGTTCATTGTCTTTAAACTATTTTGCATCTCTTTTTATATTTAGGGAACTGATGACTATGTAAATGCTGTCTTGTCTGGTAATGATTTTAACTGCTTTCCTTCCCTCTTTGGAAAAAGCAGTTTTGTCCCCATTTGCATTCCTCACAACATTCCCTTACTCCATATAATTTTCTCTATTTTAACTTTTCCTGTGAACTGTTTATAATATCTTTTTGGTTCCCTCTTATGATAGGGATAAAATTAATTCTTTAACGTGTTAATTTTTATATTTATATAAGTGGCATGATTCTCCCTTTTGCTGACAATTATTTGATAACAATTATAAATGCAAATATCCTAAATACAAATATTAGCAAATCAAATATAGTACCACAATATAATATATACCATAGCCCAGGAATGCAAGGCTGATTCAATATTAGGGTAGCTATTAGTAAGTATTATCATATTACAGTATTTAAGAAGAAAACCAATCATACGCTATCTTTTGTTAAGAGCTACATTTTTTTTAATGTTTTTTAAACTGATTTTAGAGAGAGAGAAACATCAATGAGAGAGAACAGCGATCTAGTTGCAAACCAGGCATGTGCCCTGACTGGGAATCAAACCAGCAACCTCTTGGTACATGGGATGACACTCAACCAACTGGGCCACACCAGCCGGGCTAAGAGATTAAATTTTTAATGGTTAAAGTATAATTTTCAAAAAGGTAAAATCATGTCTCTCATGAAAATTCAAGTGAACATGTGTCAAAGATTTTATTCAACTCATTAATGAGGGATCAGTAAAATGTTCAAACTAGTCCAGAGAGCATTTGAAGAGCCAGCAATCTGTAGGTAATTTAATAAAAGAATCTTAGTATTAGATTTCTGGGGGTAGATACTAAACAGGTTGATATCTCACAGGACAAAGAAGTTACTTGCCTCTCTGGTTCACAAAAATCTGCATATTGACTTCTGTCCCTACAGAGTTGTAAAACAATGTAGGCAACAGAAGATTAATCAGAGCTCCAAGCCCAGAATTGTGCTTAATGAATACCCAGTACTCACTTTTGTCTATTTCTGATTTTCAGATAATTTTTCTACCACATCAGTGGAGATAATATGTTAGCTTTGTGCAGGGCTGGCTGGTATTTTACTGAGTATAATTTTGATATTTCTATAAAACTACATGAGTAAAAAATGTGTTCCCCAAACTTATCTTCTGACCAGTAGCCCTCCAAATCCCTGCGAGGGGAGGTGACTGATGTCACTGGAAATTTACTACTCAGGATCCATATGTATGGTTATAGGGTTAATTTTCAGAGGTCGATTTGGGGAGTAAGATGACCATAACCTGATTTTATTAAAGAGATAGTCAAGCATGGATGAGTCAGCTCGACTCCAACAACCTTTGAATGGAGACCACCATCGTTTTTCGATAAACAGGCAGTTACCATGCAGCTATGAGCACAGATAAATGATATGTCTATATATTTCTCTAGAATAAGATAAAATTGTGCTTTTACTCAGGAATGTTGACTCTGGAATTCAGGATCAGGTAGCATAATCTTTACACTGGCTCTGGGTATGATTAATGGTGCTCAGGAACTTATAACTAGAAATCAAAAATTTTCAAATGGGAAAAGGCTAAGTGGAAGATGTGGAAATAAACAAAGACAACCTAAATGAGACCAGACAGGGCCCATTTATTCAGAGTTTGCTATAGCAAGCCAGTCAGCCTCCATCACTAGCCTTTGGCAGAGACTCAAAGGCAGACAGGGAATGCAAAGGCTCTACAGTGGGGAAAAAAGGGCTAACTAGAAAGGGTGCATCCTCTGTGATTGGTTTGGGGGAGATTATTCAACTTTTTCTGGTTCGTCCTGAGTTGGAAGCCAGGGAAAAAATTAGGGAAACACAGTCATTGATCAAGTTCTGCTCCTTCTGGGCTAATTGGGGCAGAGGTTATATGTCAGAGTTGGATTACAAATATGGTCTGACCCTTGACAGTTTATATATGTAGTCTCTTGTCCCCCACCCCCACCCCTTGGGTCATTCTCTCATTTGTGAGAGGTTGACCAATTCAGGGAAGGCTAGGGATCCAGATCTCCAATGATTGAGGATTGTTCAGTCATCTCCACAGTGAACTGTACTGTAAGATCTTCAATTTAATTATAATTCATAAGCTCATAAAGACTTGGCATCAAATGTCAGCAATATCCAGTTAAACTCAAGAATCCTCTCAATTGTCATTTTGCCACTGGTATAGGATAAGTTTGGATAGTCCTTAGCCTAGTAGAAAAGAGTTTTTCTCTTCCTAATTAGGTCATGCACTGAATAATGGGTGGTATTTTGGCAAAATTGTAATACTTTTGAAACTTTATGTCTCTTTTTGCTATGGCTGAGAACAAATAAATGTAATCTTTTCCACAGACTTCCTTATTCTCTGAACAAAGTCTGGAATCTCTACATATTATATCAGAACTGAATCACAAGAGAAATTAGATGTTTTAAATCTTGATTGAGGACCTATTCCTATAGTTTCATCTTTTCTCTGTTTCTCTAATTCAATTATGGTCCAATCAATTTTTATTGAAAATGTTTCAAGCATGGCTTTAGGAGACTTTGACCTCTTTTTTGAGCCTTTTCCAGATTTACCGTCAACATGGGGATATTGTAGGTTTCTTCCTGAGTTGATCCAATCAACTGTTGCCATCCAGGATTTAGCATCTGAGTTTCTGACCAACCTGTGTACAAGTTGATAGAGGCCAGGTAACCCTGGGTCATACGCACCCAGAAGAATTCTAAATTCATCTATGAATAGTTGCTGGTCTTGTCTGGGTTTAGGGAAATCCTTAATTACAGTTTTTAATTAACCTAGAGTCAAAGGTTTAAATTTTACAGTTGCTTGCATAACTGACTAATGAGAGGACTGGATCTTTGGAGGAAAGTGGTATTTCTAGGTCTTTGGAGAGTCATTGGCAAAAGGAAGAGTATCTGGACCAGGGAAAGAAGAGGGAGGAGTCCATAGAGGTGCAGAAGGAGTGAAACTGGAGGACCAGGGAAGAAAAAGGAGCTGGATATAAGGAGGCAAGTGAAGGAAAAAGAGGGGGAGGACTTACTACAGAAATGAGCCTTGTTTGTTTTTGCTTCAGTTTGTTATTGGTTGAAGACTTTTTTTTAAAAATCCTCAGTCAAGAATATGTCTTTATTGATTGATTTTTTTTTTTAGAGAAGGAAGAAGGGGGAGAGAGAGAGAGAGAGAGAGAGAGAGAGAGAGAGAGAGAGAGATCAATGTGAGAGAAACATTGATCAGTTGCCTCTCATACTCACCCAGACTGGGGATGGAACTGGAAACCTAGGTATGTGTCCTGACTACAAATTGAACCTACAACCTTTTGGTGTATGGGCCTACACTCCAACCAACTGAGCCACTGGGCCAGGGCTGGTTGAAGACTCTTTTAGTAAAACAACATTTTATTCAGAATTTCATTTAGAGGTCTCTGCACACTAAACAAAATATGCTATTCATTAGGACCAAAAAATCTTATTCCCTTTCTTTTCTGAGGTGCCCCTCAAATGGACACTTTTGTCAAGTAAATTGTTCCCCAGAGTGGCCTCTGACAGCCCAAATCATCCTTCGTGAAGTGACGCCATTTAGAAAGATAGGTGCAAGAATTAGAATTGTGATGAGAGTATATATAAGAAGGAACTTTTCCTAGGGAGGAGGGTATTTAGGCTTAGATGACTCGATGACAGCTGGCACTGGTCAGTAGAAACATGATGACTGTGCACCTCACATTTTGATACAGACCCAATAATCTGTCCCCTTGCCCCCCAAATTCCTACTTGGCAGGCAGAAAACCAGTGCAAACACTCTTTCTAGATCAAAGCCAAGCTCTCAAGACAAAAAGTCAAGACAGAAGAAGAAACTCATATGGTTTTTGGTGACTCTTAGCAGAGTTTGTCCAAATGGACGCCTTTCTGGTAAGAACAACAAATTTGGGAGTGTGTGAGGTTGGCTGAAACAACGGGCTTATAGGGTCTTCACCTGTGCTTTCACCTGTGATTCTCTTTATAACAAAGAACACTTTCAGACAGTGCAACCCAAAACAGAAGCACAAAACACAGCAACAGAGGTTAAAATGGATGAACTGGTTCCATCAAGGGAATGAACTGATTCCACCAATGCCAAACCCAAAGGGAATCAGTAACAAATTCTGCTTATCAAACTGCAGATAAAGAGCTGAGGAACTCAATACAGACAGCAGAGTGCAGACCCAGGGCTGACTTACCTCATTGGAGAGCACTCCACAGGCCACAAGTGCTAGGTACAGGGCCTCCGCGGCTACTGCAATTGGTTGAAGCCTGGCATCCATGACAACAGGCAGCTCAGACCATATCTAAGCAGGACCTCCAGTAAAACGGTGGAAATAAATGAATATCACCCAAATGAGAGTTTTCAAAGGCAGCCACTATCAATTGCTTTTAGCAGAGACTTCAAGACTACCATGGAAGCTTTATAGCATGGGTGGGGGTGGGGGTTTGGAGGTAGGTCTCTCCTATTTTCTGATTGGAGGTTGTTGGCATGGGGAGGCTGGACATTGGCTAGTTAATAGATGTTTGCCTTTCTCTGGTTAGTCCTGAACTCGAAGCTGGGGTAAAAATTAGAAGAAGCTGGCAATCATTGACCAAGTCCTGATGGTTCGCGGCTGCAGAAGTTGTGAGACTGGAGTGTATCATCCTATATATTCTGGTGTTGTCTGTTTGTATTTTCAATCTTTCTAGGAGAGCAGTGATTTTTATTTTTTTTTTTAATTTGAAAGTCTTCATTGAACTGACAGTTGGACCGAGTCTTTTGGTTAGTAAGGAATAATTTTGGATGGGTTTCTCTAGTCCCTGCTAGACATGTTCCATTGGACCAGGGTCTGAGGATTTCTTTGGAGGCAATTTCATTTTTATAGCCTACTTCTAGTTTTCATTTCCTTTCCTGTTCTCCTGCTGTGTGACCCGGTGCCCTGAAGCTGACATGTGTCTGCAGCAGGTTGCCGTGGCCTTGCCTGCCAGAGTTCCATATTCCCAAAAGGCTGTCAGAAACACTTTGAAGTCCAAAGCTTTTCCTTTTGTTATTCTTTTAACTTGTCAGTAATTCTAACACAGTCATTTACACACAGAGGGTGATCAATAAGTGATTCTGACTCATTTAAAAATGTACCTTAGGTTCACGCAGCCCAGAGCTTCCTGGCTCATTAAAATGGTATCACACAGGTCATCCTTATTATCTTCCCCCCAAATTATTCAATGTACATGTTACCAAGCAGGGTGCTTTGCCGATTACTTATAAAGAGAAGAAAATCTATTTTTGATTGTGGGGAAAAAATCTTTGAGAACTGGAGGCATCGTCAGTTTCAAACTGCTTTTGCACCTGAGCAGAATTAGAAGTTACTCTGTCCCTGAGAGGAAGAGAGAATTAGGCTGCTCATTACCAAGGCTCTTGGTAGTCTTGGCCCCACAGGTTCAGGCCAACCCTAGAACTCACAAATTGCCTGCTGGTGGGGCAGTTAATGAATAAAAGAACTGGGGAAAGACTCTGAGGTTAAAAATTACCAAGAAGGGTTCGATCATTTAAACAGGAAGGCAAATAACTCACATCTGTGTTTTTAGCGGTGGTTCTCTACAGTCCTCGAATTTAGTTCTGTTTCTATTCTGTCAGATACCTGATGTGCTCACACCATCTCTGTGGCAGTGAGCTTGCTGCCACCCAAATATGATTCTCTTCTTTACATTCAATATTATTGCCGGTGTGCAATAATTTTTGATTCCCTCAAGTACAGCTTTTATGTGTAGAAAAGAACATTTAGAGATTTACCTAGCTTGCTTTTTAAATGAAAATTTTATTTATTTGATACTTTCTTAAGCTTTTAACTTACCTTATAGTTTTTGAATTCTTTTTTAAAAGTCTAGCAAATTTTTACAGTTGCTTTTAAGGGGGAGTTTAGAACCTTATTAAATTCCTTAAAAATCTCAGCTTATTAAATTTCCTGTTCCATTTAACATTTTATGTTAAAATATTTACTTTTCTTTTCAGCAGTACAATTATCTAACTTAGTCTTCCTGACTACTCTTACTAATCTTAGAAACAAAACTTATAAATACCTCAAATTATCTTAAAGTTTTCAGCAATGTACAAAAATTTAGTTAGACTTGAATATAACATCACAAACCTAAAGCATTTACGCAAGTATGGTTCAGAAAATGGAACTGCAAGGCTAATAAGACAAATAAGCATTATAAGAAAATATTGTAGCAAATATGTAAGATTTCTTAATGCAAACTATTAACGTTATGTATTTCATTTTCTTAAGGTTTTTACATATACTCCTAATTTTTCCTGGGTAAAAAGATGCTTAGTCACTAAAGAAATAATTATGTCATACCAAAAACTGTTTTGAAAACACCTTCTGAGTAAGGTGAGGTTCTAGATTTTTGCCCTCTTTGTCCTTTTTAATTGTAGTAAAAAATTCATCATTATAAAATTTACCACTTAACCATTTCTAAGAGAACATTTTAGTAGTGTGAAGTATATTCACATTGTTGTGCAACTAGTCTCCTGAACTTTTTCATCTTGAAAAGTTGAAACTCTAATGTTCATTAAATAACAATTCCTTATTTCTCCCTCCCCATCAAGTCTTGGCAACCACCATCTATGTTTTCCTTCCATGGATTTGACTACTCTAGATTCCTCGTGTAAGTAGCATCACACAGTGTTTGTCTTTATGTGGCTGTTTATTTCACTAAGCATAATGTCCTTATGTTGTAGTGTGTCAGAATTTTGTTCCTTATTAAGACAGGATTCTAGAATGACTCTTAATGACAACAGTGAGGGTCTCAAACAAAGTCATTGCTATAATCACTCTATTTTTAAAGAGGGAATGGAGAAGAGTTTCACATAGTTCATGTTCATGAATTCAAGTCACAAATAAGTTACACATTTTCTAATATAGGCATAAACTGCCAATCCACTCCTCAGTTAAGATTTTCCCATGAGGATGCCTCTTGGATTTTAATACACCTAACTTCATAAAACATATTTATTTCTCAAAACAATATTTTAGGTTGGTGTTTATATGGGAGGAAATGTATATTTATTTCCCAAAAGCTCAATGCAATATTTTTTACCAGAATGATGAAAAGGTAATTTCCTTGAGTTGTGATCCAAATATAATTGACAGAATGACAGAATCAATGTAGAAGCCTTGGCAAGTATATTATAACTTCAATAAAAGAAATGTGGCCTGGCTGGTGTGGCTCAGTAGTTGAATGTCGACCTATGAACCAGGAGGTCACAATTTGATTCCAGTCAAGACACATGCCAGGGTTGCAGACTTGATCCGCAGTAGTGGGTGTGCAGCAGGAAGCCAATCGATTCATTCTCATCATTGATGTTCCTATCTCTCTCTCCCTTCCTCTCAAAAATGAATTAAAAAAATATTGTTTTTAAGAAAGAGATGTGACTTTTATGATGTCCATAGTGTACAGAGAGGCAATGCAGCATTACTGCAAACAATACAACATTTAGTTATAATAATGTCACATCCCAACATTAAAGTCTGTTACTCATATCCAAGTGTTTTCTCTATTTTAAGAAATTGGTTGGAGGCATTGAATTGATGACAAAGGGAACCAAAGTTTTGCCACCCTAAAGCTTCCTTTCAGAGTATTGACTTTAAGCTGTTTATTAAGAAACAAAACACTCAGAAAGAATCTTTGATCCTCCCCCCTTTCCTGCCTAAGAGATTCAGAGGAAAGACCTACTCCAGAAAGGAAATCTTAGGATGTTGGTCTTTGAATTGAGTATGGTGGATGGGAGGGAGTCGAGCGGGCCTGTTTACACATTACCCCTGTGTCTCATGGGTTTATGGGTTGCCCAGCAAAACTTCATGTTCCGCTCTTCCTCAACAGCCTGTAAATTGCCTACTTCCTTTGAAGTCTCAGGCCCCTTTCCCCCTTTTCTCCTTTGTCCAAGATGACACATACATCAAATTTTACCTCACCATCTTGGGAATTGTTCGTGCTTATGTAAATTCCCCATGGGCATGTATTAAAATGTGATTTTTTTCTCTCTTGTTAATCTTTCTCTGTTAATTCCATTATTAGCCCAGCTAGAAGAATTTAGGAAGTGGGAGTAACGCACCTCTTTTAGCCCCCACAACGGTTAACTATTAAAAGTTTTGTCACTTAAAATAATTGACACAGGCTTCTGTTAACAATTGTTTGCGTAAGTGCTGATGTCAGGAACAGTTTATTGACATTAATCAGGAAATGCCTGCCTTTGTCTTCTGAAAGAAGTGTGCAGCCCATACCAGGATCATTGCCACTTCCTTTGTCATCTCCGTTGGATTTTCACTTCTTTGTTTACTAAGATATTTGAATATCCTTTTGTCTACCTTCAAAAGTCTTTGGACTTGTCCATATCTTGCATTTGATTAATGTTCTTTCTTTCTATCTTCTAGGACTATAATTTTTGTAGATACTAGAAGATACCTAATTAAATTCCAGGCATCCCCATGGCTTTGTCTGGTTTTTGCACTCTTGACTTTTAAGATCTTTCTGTTGACACTTATACACACAGTATGATCATTTTCTTTATGTATCTATATTGCCTGTAAGTCTGCCTCCTAAGCCAGCTTGCCAAATTAAAAAGCTCTTTGGGGTTGGTTATAGAAATGTTTCTAACATTTACTGAGTCAAATTTAGGTTTTAGTTTCTCTGTTTCAATAAATGTGTACTGTAAAATATGCATTTCGGGCTTCTATTCCAACTGCTTTGTTGCATTACCATTGACAAAGACATTTTTGCTCTAGTCTAAAATAATGATATAGCTCATATTATCAAGTGATTTTGTCATCAGTAATCTTATTTTTATTTGACCAGTCATATAAGAAGGAAAATGTCCATCCCGTGTGCTTTACAAAAGGGTCGAAATGGAAATAACTGTAAATTATTAAAGTCAAAAGAGATTGTTATTAGCCTCAGAGGTTTGATGAAGTCGTGCTAGATAAGAGTGGGAACAAGTTAAGGAAGTGCACGCAAAAGCCTAAAAGAATCTGCGAGTCAAACCCTGGTAAAACCTCTTTCAACTTTATTATTTGCAAGAAAGTGAAAACAGAAATATCACCAAATCAATAAAAGGATAATATCACTTAAAGAAAGAGTATATATAGTCTAAAAAAAATTTTCCTCTAAAAAATATTAGCTGATTTTTACCTGGGACATTATCTTAAGACAACCATACCTTCCTGGCACACCCCTAGACAAGCTGTGGTAGAGGTCACAGAATAGAAAGGTTCTGGGAACTCGGACCACCTATGCCGCCATGACACAACTGGTTATTCCAGAGAATTTTGGCCCAAGAAGATGAGACTATAAATCAGTAAATTTTACCATTTATTCAGGGAATTTCTGAAAACCAATTTTTTTCCAGGCAAATACTTTGCTCATTTGGATAACCATCTCTCTTATTGGGACAATAGATAGATGGCTTGTGCAAACAGCTTGCTTATCCTTCAACAGTTTACTCTTCAAAACACTTGGCTGTGTCCAGAAATCCTATCACAATCATTTACCTGCCATGAGAGGCTTGCTTTAAACCTCATAAGCCCAGCCCTCTCAACCCTGCATATAGGAATTCTTCAAATCTCCGTTTGAAGACACTACTAAGACTTTCGAGCTGATGCTCTCCCTTATCAGAGTAAGTCTAGTAAACTTAGCTTTGCTTGATCAACAATTTTTTTTTTTTTTTTTTTTGGTAAATTGACAGTGACAATACTGTAGGCCATAAGATCTGATCGAGACCCCCAGGTTGACAGGGCTCAAGGCCCTCAGCTTTGAAATCACATATACCCTCGAGGCTTCTAGAACCTCACGTTCAGGGGTCTCTCCCACTGCAGCAGGGAGATAGGTCCTGCACTGGTTCTTAGGTCCAATAGACTCACGTGAAGTCCTTTGAAACTGAGTTTATTTGTGTATTGGGAATGAGGAATCCTCTTAGGAATCCTTTGGTTATCTGGTCAGATGTGAAAACTGTTATAGTTGGAAGGAAACCAGGCTTGGTACTAATAACACAATGTCACTTTTTTGTTGTGAGTCCAAGAGAGAAAATTCAGAGGGAAAGGATTAGCATAGGTTCAATCGTTTATTTCTCAGTCCTTCCACAAGGTCTGACAAATTCAGGTCTCATCAGACCAGCATCCTTATCTTAGGAATTCTGCCTTCAGCCACCTAGCCAAACCTAGTAACACCTTTCCTCAGTCTTGCTGTTGTTTCTTTGATAGTTGCTTCATTTTTCTTTTGCTTGGAGCTGGAAGTCTCGAGGCTGTGAGACTTGCTGAGTGAGCCGATTTTTACCAAGTGTTTCAGTTCTCCCGGGGTCTTCTCTGACACTCTGGGCCACATGCCTTCATGCTTTCATTCATGTACCTACTTCTCTAACTGACCTCATTTCACCAAGGAGAATTTAGAATGAAGTTGGCCACTGTGGGCTATTTCTGAAATGAACAAGATGAATCATTTGAGGGACAAATGAGAACAAATGAGAAGAAAACCTTGGGAGGAGATTCTCAGACTTGTGTTTCCAAATGAGAGATTACTTTTTAACATGAGCTGACCCCTCAAATTTTCTTACTTTGGTGAGTACTAAGTACTAATTTTTTTTTATAGGGCGTAATGTCACAGGAAGGCCATAGTATTCTGCCACCCATGAGGAGTAAGCCCAAGTTGCTGTTGGATGTGCTATACACAGAGAAGCCATTCTTCAGGCGCTCTGCTCTCTCCACACCCAAAAAGTACTAATTTTTTAATCGTAAGGTTTGATAGAAATGTTAAAGACCCTATACATTGCTTAAATCAGGGGTCCTCAAACTACGGCCCGCGGGCCACATGCGGCCCACCGAAAACATTTATCCGGCCCACTGGGTGTTATTGCCACCGCTGCCTGTTGCTTAGCAGCCAACTCATCCCGGCCCCCAGTGCGCATGTGTGGAATGTGCGCCGCACTCTCCGACTCCCCTCCTTCTCTCTGTCTCTGGACTCCTCCTCTCAGTCTCGGTGTGATCTGACGAGTCACGAGCTTGCCTGTGCAGAGCCTGCTGCTGCCTGAGGACCAAGGTAAGAACAAGTTAGGATTTTTTTTTTTTTTAAGTTAGGAGGTCTATTTTTTATTTTGCAGTTAGTAGGGCCTTTTTTTTGAAGTTAGGCAAGCCTTTTTTTTTTTTGAAGTTGGTTAGTTGGTTGGGGGTGGTTTCTAGGGGTGTTGCATCACAGTGATAACGTAAATTGTCGGTGCTCAGAGGTAATGCAAATGGTCAGCGCTCAGTGGTAATGATAATTGTAAGTGCTCAGTGTTAATGCAAATGGTCAGTGCTCAGTGTTATCGCATGGGGGCCCTAAACTGGTAATCTGCCTAGGGCCCTCTGGGAACTTAATCCAGCTCTGCAGACAGCCGAGGAGTAGGAACCCCAATTTAATTGACAGTAAGTGCATTTATATTTTGATTGCTATTCAGTTGTGTATGATGTTGTATGTTGTGTGCTGTGTAAGCCCCGGTTCACACTGTTGTGATCTCTGAGCAGTGCGAGTTCAGCCATATGCTTGTATGGCTGAACTTGCATTAGATTCGGAAGAAAAAAGGCATACGTGCCTTCTTTTTTCCTGCAGTGGAATCTGATCGCATGGGTCTTCTCACCCATGCGATCAGATTCCTGTGCGAGTTCACAGATTGCAGTGCGGTTCGCACAGGGTAGTTAACTGGAAAGGTGGTGGAGGAATCGCCTCTGTATCGTGCCAGGTCCTGCACCGCAACAGTGTGAGCCTGAGGTAAAAGCGGAGTTCCACCAATATGGGCACTGGTGAGGTTGAAATGATGTGGACTTGGAAGGCTGCATTGATGGACACTGATCAGACTGCATTGATGGGCAGTGCAGTCTGTATGTCTCTGTGTGGGCAAAGTTATTGTTGGTATATTGTTTTTGTAGCACTGTATATAACTTTACTTGTTCTTCATTTTAAATATTGTATTTGTTCCCGTTTTGTTTTTTTTACTTCAAAATAAGATATGTGCAGTGTGCATAGGAATTTGTTCATAGTTTTTTTTTTTTTTAACTATAGTCCGGCCCTCCAACGGTCTGAGGGACAGTGAACTGGCCCCCTGTTTAAAAAGTTTGAGGACCCCTGGCTTAAATGAACTGTAATGTTTTTCTTCCAGTATGTGTACTAGTATGTGTAAAAATAGTGTTTCTTTCACCTAACTCTTCTCCTCCTTTAGAATCTAGGCAAGTAGCCTTTTACAGTGATAATTTTATATCTGTCTTAAGCTGGCTTCCTCTTGCTTTTTCGTTCCCCTTTCCTTTTATGTTTCCTTCTCTTTGGACATTTGGAAATTAATTTCTTCATGAACATTGCTCTGTCGTTATGTGTAAATGCCAGGAGTATCTAGTGCATATATAATGTCAATAATTTCAAAGATAAAAAAGGGACAGAGGAAATATTAAATTGTTCCTGCTTCTTTTGTTTATTTTTCTCTTGCCAAGAGTGAAACTTGGAAGAAGAAAAGTTAACTGTGAGTTTAAATAATGGACTTGGTTCCTACTTGAAAGAAGATCTCAATACTGAGAACTTTTGGCAAAATTCCAAAGTCTTTAAAATGTTTGATATTTTATAACAGAGATTTGTTTATATTTGAAAATCAAGAAAAGATATTATTCTTAAATAGATAATACTCTGGACAAACTGGAATAATTTAATTGTAGCTTAAAGTCAACACTGTCTTTTTACTAATTTTTTTAACATGGAAAAATTTTTAGCAAAATAACTTTGTTAGTACAAATGAGTTTAATATTTTTTATATTTTAAATGTTTAAGATTTCCTACCTTAGTTCCATGGATCCAGTAAGTTATTTCTGTTCCACCAAAATTTAAAATAAAAAAAAATAATAATGTGTTTAAATAAAAATGAATCAGAGATGACTTTTGAAAAAGTTTAATCTTTTAAATTCTTATTTCTGGCCCAAAATGTCTACAGTTTTAAAGTAGAAAAACCCCATTTTAAACCAAAATTATGATTCCAGTTTGACTTGTCCAAGATTTTCATCTTGATAATGTGAATTTGGGTTCTTGAATTAAAATGATTCTGAACTAAGATTCTAAAAACTTAGTTCAAATTTATTTCTTTAATTTTTAGAAATTCTGGGAATTTTAGTTTGTGTAATAAGCTAAGTTGCATAAACCAATCAGAACAGAACTCTTTTCTTTTGTAAGACTTGACAATCTAGTTTAGTAATACTCTCTAGAGATGGAAAATATTTGAAATCACCCAAAAGGAGCTAAAAACTTTTCTCAATCACAGAAAACCACAGAGAGCTTGCAGCTTTAGTTCTACAACCTCAGCCACAAGTAAAAGTAAACATGGAACACAAAACTCCACAGTTCAGATATCAAAGGGCTATTCTCCTTTCCAAGGGGCAAATATTTTCTTAATTGATAGGTGTTCACAAATAGTCAAACAGGAAAAACAATCCAGATTCTCTGTTGTGTCTTACCTGATAAAGAACAGATCCCCATCACTCTTACAGAGATTACTAAATGGCAAGACCATACAAACAGATTACGAGTCATTATTGCAATCAATTAGCCACACACAAATCACACAAGGTGCTCAACTGATTATGCTGTCAAGACCACCCTCCTAGACCATTGTCCCTACTTTGGTGTACACTTCAGATAAAACATAAACCAACTGAAAGACTTGACCAAGAACCAAGAAAGAAAATAAAAATCAGGAGGGAGAAAAAAAAAGGGAGAAAACTGGAGAAACAATTAGTAAAAGTAAATTAGCATGGTTGATTGGAAATCACTACATGAACCAAGAGAAGACATGCTTGGCTTAACATTTCACTTATTGTACAATGCTATTCTATTGAATGCAGCAGATAAGTCCACTCGTGTATCTCAGGGAATGACCTATCAACATGTTAAAGTGCAGTTTTCAAAGAATTGAAACAGCTCATATATATATATATATATATATATATATATATATATATATATATCACAACTGAAACATTTTGTCCATTTTTTTAAAAAAAAAAAAATAATGAAGTGTCTGTCAAGAACTGTGAAGGATTTAAGATTTTACCCTACTTGCAAACTCAAAAGTTACCTGCCATGGATTGATGGATGCTGGCAGATAAGATGCCTGGGTCAGAGACAAAAAGAAACGTTATCACTCATGACACAGCAAGCAGCAAGAGCACAAGCACATTTCATGCCAGTTCTCCATACGACAATTTGCACACAGTGCTGTAAAGGAGGAGCGGTGACGCCTGCACATGCAGCGGGTTGTATTCTGGGAGAGGAACTCTGAGCTTAGGTCATATAGTCTAAGCATGCCGGACCCCCATCCTCCCCCCCCCAGGCGGGAGCCCCATCTTTATCCTCCAAGGCTCTACGCAGACCTGAACTTTGCTATGGAAGCAAATGCTGTATCCCCCAAGGCTGTTTGTTACACAAACATTCCTGACAAGATAATTCGGAACAAAGGCAATTAGAACCTCTGCTCATAAGACCCACATAAATGTGAGAGAGCCATGGAAAGTGGTCTCCTAACGTTAGCAAGTAAGATAAAGCTAATGCAAAGACCATTTTGAGGAACTCTCTGTTTATAGGCACTTAAGTAAAATAATGTTAGAATAAGATTGTTAGATTAGATACAAAACTGGTTACTTTACAGTAAAAAACAAACAAAATCCTCCAACATCATTCTAGGACAGTGATGGCGAACCTATGACACGCGAACTCATTTTTTTGGTTGATTTTTCTTTGTTAAATGGCATTTAAATATATTAAATAAATATCAAAATGTTTTACTATGGTTGCAAATATCAAAAAATTTCTATATGTGACATGGCACCAGAGTTAAGTTAGGGTTTTTCAAAATGCTGACACGCCGAGCTCAAAAGGTTCGCCATCACTGTTCTAGGAGTTCATTTGCTATCACAGAAGCTAATATGAGTTTCACCGTGTCTGGGCTCTAATCAAATACTGAAGAGAATGGTAAAACACAGGTAAACATGCCAGTTTAATTTTCTGAAAGAATTATGTAATCCTCAGAGGTTTTTCTAACATAATCATCCAGTATCACATTGAAAATATATACTGTACTCTCTTGGCTTTATTTCCAAGTTTTGGATATTTTTTCATAAACTGTGATCATAAGATGCTTGTTCATAATTTGATGTCTTTGCATGGATAACTGAGAATGTCCTTCCCTCCCCTTAACTGTTTACACTTCAAAATCTTACCTAATGCTTTTAGTAAAGACTAATATCCATAGTTGTCTTAGTACTATTCAGGGTAAAAAAAATACTATTATCTAGAACACAGAGATATCTAAATTTCTTTGGTAAGTGTGCTCATGTCCCAGAAAAAAACAAACAGCATGTCTTCTATTCCAGGATTTATCAATCATATTAATATTTTCAAAGAACAAATTTTTGCTTTGTTAGTTTTCTTTATTAGTTGGTCATTTTCAATTTTATTAATTTATCCTCTAATCTTTATTGTTTCTTTCTTTGAACTTAGTTTTTGCTTGTAGGTTCCTATGATAGAATCCTTAGATTAATATTGTTAAATATTTCTTTATGTCTAATACTAGAGGCCCGATGCACGAAATTCATGCAAGAGTAGGTCTTCCTTCCCCCAGCTGTCAGCACCAGCTTCCCTCTGGTACCCAGGACCAGGGCTTCCCTCACAGCCCCAGCTTCGTCTGGAAGGTCGTCTGGAAGGATGCCTGGTCTAATTAGCATATTACCCTTTTATTATTATAGATAAACATTTAGAACAGTTAGAACTATTTACAATAACTAAGATTTGGAAACAGCCCAAGTGCCCATCAGTAGATGATTAGATAAGAAAGTGGTGGGACATTTACACAATGGAATACTATGAGCTGTAAAAAAGAGGGATCTCTTACCCTTTGGGACAACATGGATGGACCTGGAAAATATTATGCTAAGTGAAAAAAGTGAATCTGAGAAAGACAAATATAACATGATCTCACTTATTTGTGGAATCTAATAATCAGAATGAATTGACCAACAACATAAGAAGCATGGAGGCATGGAACAGACTGACATACCTCGATGTGAGGTTGGAGGGATGAGAAAAGATAAAACAAAGAGTTTATATACTAATAGGCATAGCCCATGGACACAGGCAATAGAGTAGTGAAGACATGAGGGGGTGGGTAGGGGCTGGGAGGATGAAGGTAAAGAGGCGGGGCGGGGGGGGGGAATGGGAGATACCTGTAATACTGTCAACAATAAAACGTTTATTTTTTAAAAAGAAATAAAATGTTGGGTTGTATAATTATGTACTAGTTTATAAGTAATGTTATTAATTAAAATTAATAATAGGTTTATATTAGTGAAAAAATAACCCATAATTTTATAAGAAAATAATTCTTAGTAAAAAGGGAACATTTCCTAATAGATATACATATACATCCATTATAACTTTGTCTTGACATTCATAAGATCCATATCTGTGAAAAGTGCCATGTTTTAGAAAACACTGCAGCTCAATTTTAAACTTTTACTGAATTTTAAAATTCTTTGTTTCAGAAGAGTATTTTGACATCTTATCCATTTTATAAGGCATCTAGATAAAATGAACACTCTTCACAATGTTTATATAATAACAATGTGACAGATAATTCAGGCACATATACCGCATTTGTAGTTTCAACTGAAATAGGGACAGGATGAGCCCCTTTCTTTTTCTCCTGCCTCTAGTCCTCATAAACTCAAATATTCTGCTAATGGCAAATTCAATATATCTGAGGCTTTTAAGAATGTTAAAGCCTCCTTTTCTTTATGACACTTAGGCAAGTACTGGGATGACTTCTGAGCCTTTCAAAGAGTATTATTTTTAATCATTTGTGTGTGCAGTCAACAAAACTCAGGAAATTGTTGGGCATTCTTCAAGCTTCAGAACTTATTTGTGGAAACCTCTTTATCTACCTGCCCCTGCATGTAACTTCTAGATTCCAAACAGTGGTTTGAGATGTTATCCTGAGGTTTGAGGCGTGACATAGGACATTTTTTCACTCCTTAATTAGTATATTCAGATTACGTGTGTGACTTCTGGGCTCCAGCTTATGCTGCTTATGTTACCACAAGAATATACAAGAATGAACATTGAAGTTGACACCTACTAGAGCAAATACTTGGAAAACAGCAACAAGAAAAACAACAACAAAAAACAACTTTGGACAAAGGACATTTTGAGTATTCTTTAGAGGAAGAGAAGCATAAAGCATTGAATACTCTGAATAGCAAAGGAAATTTATATATGTTGGTGATGTTCAAGCCTAAAAACAAAATAAAAAGAAAGAAACGACTGAATAAATTACTGTTAATTTGAATATCCCAACAGTATATGCTCTAGGATGGTGATGAACAAACTATTTGGTGTCACCCAGCAATTCCTGAAGATATGGAAGAGAAGGAAGAAGAAATGTAACCAAGCATCAAGACACTGCAAAGCCAGTTGAATATTGTATGCAAGAACAATTATATGATTGTTGAAGTAAGGAATGTGAATATTGCACCAGAACGTTTTATCAGAAAAAGAACTATCAATGAAACCATGCTTCAGAAATGTTTTTGAAAGAGTCCTGGTATGTTGCTATTTGCAATCCAGCTGCTCCCATTATTGACAAGAACGACTACACACTCCCAATCCCAAACCTGGGTGCTCTCCCATTTATTCAACAAACATATATCAATTAGACTTCTAATACAGTGTATCGATGAGATGATGAGGGCCCTGGTAGGGCTCATTTATTAGAATAGGCAGGTTTAAAACCTATTTGAGGTGGGCTGCATAGGGTATAGAGACTGAATGGAGTAAAAGAACAAAAGGAATTTGAGCTTTCAAAAGGGAATATATTCATGACTCCCCTACAACCATAAAATGGACACCTGCCAAAGATTTTATTTAACTCATTAATTATCGAAGGAGTCATAGATGTTAAAGTTGATTAAAGTGAAAGTTAGAGAATCACACATATATGAAGACTAAGTATGCTGAAATTAATTTACGAATAGTTGCAAAACTGGCTTATTTTATGAGCGGTAAAGAGAAATCAATTGCATTTATGCTAGACAAAATCCATTTGCATGATCCTGGACAGCGATCATCTGCATTGCTATCAGTTATCTACAATTTATAAGAATTGTAAAATAGCTCAAAAACAGAAAAAAAAAAAGTACAGAGAACCTATAAAATCAGATAGCAGTTGTGGAGTGCTTCTATTGAAATAATCCAGTAATCTTTTTGGTTCATTTTAAAAGAAAGAATGTAATGAGTTTAATTTAAAAAATTTTGAGTTTACATTTTGTCCGAGATTTAAATATAAATATTGACAAAAGCTCCCTCTATTTGACATTTGGCCATTGGTGTTACTTTTTCAGAAAAGACTGATAACAAGGCTCATAGAGTCTTAAGGTTTTTTTTTATCTGAATATTTCAGATGGGGCCCAATAAAACACTGTTAACACAGTGAGTTCTCAAGTAGATGGCCAACATTCAAAATCTGACTACATTACCAACTGGCTATTGACTTTGGGAAGTTATTTACTTTCTCTATAGCTCAGTTTCTTCGTTGCTGGAATGGGGAAAATAATACTATTTAATTTATAGAACTGTTGAGAGGATTTCATGAGGTAATAAATGTATGTATCCAACATATGGTGAGCACTCAGTACATGCTCTCTATCGGTATCCTGAGAGAGAGGCTATTACTATCGCTAGTCTTCTTACAAAGAGTACATTTTCATGGAAGCCTATAAAAGTCCAAAATTTTTCTAATTATAGCTTTTTCTAGTTCCTTGCCATGTTCGGCTGCACATGTTCTCAGGCCCATTACCTCATAAGAAACAACCCCAAAAGCCAACTCCATGAGACACAGCTCCGGGCATTTTCTTAAGTGATAGAAGTGCCAATGTCAGCCATAGAGGTCTCTTCTCATCATCGCTTAAGCCCTTTGGCATCATAAATCCCATAACACTGCCCGTCAGCAGTGAGTATTTTCCAGGTAAACCCAGATTTTGACACTCTGGCAGCAAAAGTATTGCTTGGTTTCTTCTTCCCCATAGCAAATATTTATCAATCAAATAAGAATCATTTAATCAAATAAAAATCTAAAATTACATAAACCTCACTCACAAAGTAGAAAAAAATTTTTATAGCAAAATCAAGTGCATATTATTAAGAAATGCTGAATAATAGATGGCTTGGATAATCCTGTTGCTGCAGAATAAAGGTAAAGAGATACTGAACAAAGCAGTTTTCTACATATACTCCAGCCACTTAAGCAAGGAGTCTGCAATTCCTTTTACAATTGCAATTAAAGTCTTTAATGTCAGCTTTGCTAAAAAATATGCTTAAGAAAAAATTCTGGAAGAACACAGATCAAATTATTAAGTAAAATTGAGTCAGGATGATGAGTTTATGGCTTTTTTTCAGCTTCTTTACATTTTACTCTGCTATCCAAATTTCTTACAATGAATCACTTCAATGTTTAATTAAAAATAAAGAGAACCCAAACCTGCAAAACCTTCATGAATGCTCTTTTAAATCCTCAGACAGAAGGGAAAGATGTAGACACAGAAGGTAATATAAATCAAATCTGCATTTAATATTTTTCACTAACCACCATACTGCTATGTCAAAAAATTTTTTTGTCTTTAATACAGAAAATAATGTTTCTAATTGGGAATATACCTGAGGAGTTATGGAACACCTGGCAAAAACTGTAGCCAACTTTATGACAGAAAGGTCTGTATTCGTGGTAAACACACGATTGTTATTCCAGCTTTGGCAATAGCAAGTACGCACGTCTGTTAAAGTTACCAAGTCACTTATTCCCCAGAGTCCATGGTAACCACTTTTCTTTTCTTTCTTTTTTTTATTGTTGACACTATTACAGATGTCCCCTATTCTCCCCCTCCCCTGCTTTGCCCACCTCCACCCAACCCTGCCCCCCTCCCCTGGCCTTTACCACACTGATAAAAATCACAAAATTAAAAATGGAGTTTTTTCCAGAAGTTCCATCGCACCAGGCTGAGAATTAAGTGGTCTGTGTTTAAATTGACCTTAAAATGGATCAACACTTTTGGTTCCTTTGTAAGCATCATAAAATAATGTTCCTCAATTGAACTTAAGGAAGATGTGACAAGGAGAAGAAACAATCAATAAGTAATTTAACTTCAAAATCAGGGAAAACACTGCTTAAAACTGAGCATGCTAACTTAATGGGCTAGAGGTGAGGAGCTGTGAAAGTAATTCCCTCACAATGTTTCTTTTGTCTGCCCCTAGAAAGGAATGCATAAGTTACACACATAGAATCCCTTTTCCATAGTAACGGCAACTTTCCCCTGGGCAACAGGAAGTAGGAAGGAAAAATATTTCTGCAGGTGGGAGGTGGGGTTAAATAGGTGAATTTCTGGGTAAACAATCAGGCTTCCCCAGGCTCTGACTTTCCCTTCACCAAGGACCCCTTGCCCTGCTGCTCTTTTCCTTCCTTTATTCCATCAGAGCTTACTCTTAAGAATCTGACATAATGTTCTTACAATGTGAATACTGATTATAGGTCATTATGTTAGGTATTTACTCACAACAAGGAATGTGCTTATAACCACAAGGTATGATGCTCCACGGGTGACATTTAAGACATAAAGACAGATTAGAGGAAAGAGAATCCTTTGGTAAACCTTAAATCACACTCTTGTAACTGCCTTCTTATAAAACCATTAAGTTAGTTCTATCCAGAAAGATTTAAATTTTTTCCATATTTAATTGAAAATATGGTTTAAAGAAAAACATAAAGTTTACCACTTTAAGCTTTTTAAAGTGTACAGTTCTGGAGGGTTAAGTATATTCACATTGTTGTGTAATCCATCTTCAGAATCTTTGCATGTTGCAAAACTGAAACTCTATAATCATTAAACAACTCCCCGTTTCTCCTTTACCATAGCCTCTGGCAATCACTTTTCTATGATCCTATTAATTGACTACTTTAGATACCTCAGGTCAGTGTTTGTCCTTTTGTGATTGGCTTTGGCTCATTTCACTCAGCATAATGTCCTCAAGGCTCATCCATGTTATAGCATGTGACATGATTTCCATTGTATGTATATACCATATACATTTGGGTTGCATCCATCTCCCGGCTATTTTGAATAATGTTACTATGAACATGGGTGTGCAAATATCTCTACAACATCTTGCTTTCAATTCTTTTGCATATATGCCCAAGAATGGGATGGCTGGACCATATGTTAATTTTATTTTTAATATTTTGGGGAACCTCCATGCTGTTTTCCATAGCAAGTACACTATTTTGCATTTCCACCAACAGAGCACAGGGCCTCCAATTTCTGCACATCCTTGTCAACATTTGTTATTTTTTGTTGTGTTTTTTTTTTAATAGTAGCCATTTTAATGGATGTGAAATACTATCTTCTTTTTTTTATGTAAATATATTTTATTGATTTTTTACAGAGAGGAAGGGAGAGGGATAGAGAGTTAGAAACATCGATGAAAGAGAAACACCGATCAGCTGCCTCCTGCACA
This sequence comes from Myotis lucifugus, assembly GCF_000147115.1. NCBI lineage: Eukaryota > Metazoa > Chordata > Mammalia > Chiroptera > Vespertilionidae > Myotis > Myotis lucifugus. Next base: position 3,560,064 of record NW_005871063.1, on the reverse strand, counting down.
TCCCCTTGTGGGGATGTGCCCCCAACCAAGGTACATGCCCTTGACCGGAATCGAACCTGGGACCCTTGAGTCCGCAGGCCGACGCTCTATCCACTGAGCCAAACCGGTTAGGGCTGAAATACTATCTTGTGGTGGTTTTGAAGATTTATATTTTTGGATACAAAATTTTTTTGGCACTAGACCATCCACTTTATAAACATTGCCTACAACTTCATTAATTACCATATCATATACCTGCAAACATTATAATACTAGGCAAACAATTACACAAAAGAATTTAAAAAACTTAGTGATTTCCCATGACTAACAGGAAATTAATGATAAATTGGCAGTTGAATTTGTAGTTATGAAGCTCCCAGCTATTTACTTAACTCCCAGAAGCACACATAAACATCTGGCATCGATGTTCTATTATTATTTTTCTATGGCAAAATATATATTTTTTTACCATTTAATATGGATGCCACCAACTTTTTATGAAAAACATACATAGAGCCATGTTAATATTTTTTAAACTATCTATAAGCTACTTAAATAAAAATGGAAAGGAAAAGATTTCTGATTGATACTAATTATATAATACAAATTTCTGCTATAGCTTTAAGACAATGTAAAAATGACTTTTTCAAAATGGTGGCAGAATAAGTAGAAACTACACTGACATTCTCCCAGGACTAAACTGGAATTACAATTAAAATATAGAAAAACAGTCCTGAATAATCAACTGAAGACTAACTAGAGAGAACCTTGATAACCAAGGACAGAAAGTGGAGACCTCATAGAGACTGGTGGGAAGTACAGAGGCATGAAAGGGGTGGCCAGGCTCCCACAGACAGCAGCTGAAGTTCTGGAGGGATATCTCAGCTGTGGGTTTCCCATTGAGAACTCTGGGGTCTAAACGCCAAGTTGGACTCCCCAGCCCAGGGCACCAGAGAAAGGTGCCCACATAACATCTGGTTGTGAAAAGCAGTGGGGTTGTTGTCTGCCAGGGAGAGATGGATGGAAATGCAAGCACCCTCTGAAGGGGCCAACACACAAAATTTCATGTGCAGTTACTCACCTTGGGCTCCGGCAGAGGGAGGGCAGAGTGGACTGGAGCTGTGTGAGCAGAAGCCAGGGTTGGGGGCTCTGGAATTAGATATCTCAAGGCAGACACCCTGGTTTCCTGTGCTGAGTCATTCCCTCACACTGTAGAGGACATCTTTCTCAGGCAGACCTCCACCATCCAGGCAGCTTCTGCCACGGGAGGGAGAGCAAGTGCCCCACCCTCTTGGAAAATCTCTTGCCCCACCCTGTGGAGTATACACCTTGCAGTGGGCTATAGCCTGAGGCTCATTAAGACAGAGAATAACAGACTGCAGGCAGAGAAGGATTTCTGGAGGCTCTGAGTCTTTGCCTGATATCCTTTTGTACCCAGAACTAGGAAAAGCAGACCTTGGTGCACATCTTGTTCCTTTCCAAAGGCACCCATCCTCAGCAGAGCGAGCCACATGCTGTGGATTTCTGATAGCTTCTAAGGGTACTCAGGGCCAGTCGCAAACAGCATATGAAATTGTCCAGCACCAGAAACTAGGAATTGTAGCAGATCTACCCCAACAGGCAGCCAGAATGGGGAGACAAAAAACAAGCCCCAAATGAAAAAGAATTCTCCAGAAGAGGAGCTAAATTGAGTGGAGATTGGAAATGTATAGAGTTCAGAATGATGAATTCAAGTATGCTCAACAGCATGAGAAATGATATATAAACTATGAAAAATGACCAGTTAGAAATGAAAAATGACATAGCATGAATAAAGAACACATTGACAGGAATACACAACAGATTAGGGGAAGCCAAGGATTGGATCAGTGAATTAGAAGACAGGGTGGAAAAAAATAATTCAATCAAAGACCAAAAAAACACACAAAAACACAACAACAACAACAAAACAATTAAAAGGCAGGAGTACAGCTTAAGGAGCTGTGGGACAACATGAAACATAACAATATTCACATTATAGTAGTACCAGAAAGGGAAAAAAGTGAGCAAGGGATAGAGAACGTGTTTGAAGAAATAATGGCAGAAAACATACCTAACCTGATGGAGGACAAAGTCACACAAGTTCAAGAGACACAGAGAGTCCCAAGCAAGAAGAAGCCAAACAGGCCCATGCCCAGACACATCATAATGAAAATGCCAAAAATTAAAGACAAAGAGAGAATCTTAAAGGTAAAAGAAAAAAGCTATTTGTTACCTTCAAAAGAGCTCCTCTAAGACTATCAACTGATTTTTCATCAGAAACTCTACAGGCCAGAAGGGAATGGCATGAAGTATTAAAGTAATGAAAAGCAAGGATCTGAAACCAAGACTATTATATCCTGCAAGGCTATCATTCAAAATAGATGATGAAATAAAGATCTTCGCAGACAAAAAGCAAACAAACAAAAAAACCACAAAAAGGGCTACAAGTAAATGAGTTTATCACCACCAAACCAGCATTGCAAGAAATGCTAAAGGAACTGCTGTAATAATAAGAACAGAGAGAGAGGGGAAAAAATAGGCATAAAGAGTTAAAATGGCAATAAATACTGTACCTATCAATAATAACCTTAAATGTAAATGGGTTAAATGCTCCACTCAAAAGACATAGAGTAGCTGAATGGATACAAAAATATGACCCAATTATATGCTGTCTACAAGAGCCCCACCTCAGAACAAAAGACTCACACAAGATGAGAATAAAAGGATGGAAAAACATTTTCCCATGCAAATAGGAATGAAAAAAAAAGCAGAGGTAGCAATAATCATATCTGATAAAATAGACTTCAAAATAAAGGCTATCACAAAAGACACTAAAGGTCACTACATGATACCAAAGGGACAGATCCAACAAGAGGATATAACCCTGGTAAACATATATGCACCCAATATAGGAGCACCTAAATATGTAAAAAAAAATTCTAGAGGACTTTAAGGGAGAGATTGACAGCAATACAGTCATAGTAGGGGACTTTAACATCCCACTGACTTCACTGGATAGCTCTTCCAGAGAAAAAAATCAATAAGGAAACCGTGATTCTAAATGACACATTGGATCAGATGGATTTAATTGACATTTACAGAGCATTTCACCCCAAAGTTGCAAAATATACATACTTCTCATGTGCACATGGGTCGTTCTCAAAGATAGACCACATGTTAGAACACAAAACAAATCTCTATATATGATTTCAAGAAGATTGAAATCATATCAAGTATCTTCTCAGATCACAATGGCATGAAATTAGAAATCAACTACAGTAAAAACACTCAAAAACATTCAAATACATGGAGGCTTAACAACATGTTATTAAACAATGAATGGGCTACCAATGAGATCAAGAAAGATATAAAAAACTTCCTCGAAACAAATGAAAATGAACACACAACAAACCAAAAGCTATGGGACACAGTGAAAGCAGTCCTGAGAAGGAAGTTCATCACACTACCTCAAAAAACAAGAAAAATTGTTAATAAACTATCAAATCCTACAACTTAAAGAATTAGAAAGAGAACAACAAGAAAAGCCCAGAGTAAGTAGAAGGAAGCAAATAATAAAGATCAGAGCAGAAATAAGTGACATAGAGACTAAAAATAGCAGCACAATTTACCATAGCTAAGATCTGTAAATAGCCCAAATGCCCATCAGTAGATGAGTGAATAAAAAAGTATTCCGTTTATACCATGGAATACTATGCAGCAGTAAAAAAGAAGGATCACTTACCCTTTGAGACAGCATGGAGGGACCTGGAGGGTACTATGCTAAGCAAAATAACCCGGTCAGAGAAAGACAAGTATCACATGTTCTTGCTCATATGTGGAATCTAAAAAACAAAATAAACTTTAATAAAATAGATCCAGAGACAGAAACATGGAAAACTGATCAATCTCAGAGGAAAGGTGGGGGTGGGTGGGTGGGAAGAGATTAACCAAAGAACTTATATGCATATATGCGTAACCCATGGACACAGACAATAATAGTTTCTTGAAGGCCTGGGTCAGGTGGTGGGAGCGGGCTGGAAGAGGTCAGTGGGAAGAAAAAGGGCAAATCTGTGTAACTTTCAACAGTAAAGATAAATTTAAAAAAAACATTTAAAAAAAGAAAATGTAAAGGCACATGAATCTGAGGCAAGAAAAGGAAGCCTGTGGAAATAACATTAAGAAATTTTGAAGTAATTTAATGTTTTAAAAAATGTAATTTTTAATTTAAACATTTTACTTCAATGGTTTATGTACAGTACTTAGTTAAAATTATTTACTAAAGCCCAGAAAAGCACAAACTTAAGTTACAATGGATTCATTTGTATGTATTAAAGTATAATTTTATAAAATTAAAATCATGATTTTCATACAAATATATTAACCTGTGTCAAAATGTTATTGTACTCATTCATGAGGAAACCAGTAAGCTGTTCAAACCAATTCAAGGAGCATTTAGATAAAATGCTTAGCTAAGATACAATAAAGATAATGTCTTGAAGGGTAATAATAATTAGTGTTATTTGTCTCACTGGACAGAGACTATTTCCACTTATATTGAACAAAACTCTTGATAAACTGATCCCTAATCAGTTTGGCTCAGTGGATGGAGCGTCGGCCCTCGGATTCAAGGGTCCCAGGTTCGATTCCGGTCAAGGGCATGTACCTTGGTTGCGGGCACATACTCAGTGGGGAGTGTGCAGGAGGCAGCTGATCGATGTTTCGAATTCTCTATTCCTCTCCCTTCCTCTCTGTACAAAATCAATATAATATATTTTTAAAATAAAAAAATGATAAACTGAGGCATGTGAGAAATTTTAAAAGTTTATTTGAGCAAATATATATAATATATATATATATACATATATATATATATTTATATAATTTTCACATCAGAAAGCACCAAATAGGAAGTGATTAGTAGGACTCAGCTAACAGCAGCCAAAAAAGAAAATTATTTCCTTGGCTAGAGTTTTAAACCTAGTAGGGTGTTTGTGATTGGTTGTCCTCAGGTTTTGATTCTGTAACATGATGCATTTGCAGGCTTAGATTTTGGTTTGCTTGGATAGGCTGCCAGGGATTAGAGCCACATCAGTCTAATGGCCTCCTTGTTTAATTAATTTAACAGTCTATAAATTAACGTCCGAAAACTTTAATTGATAGTGTACAGTAGGTCTAAGTAGGCACTCTGAACTTGTAGTCCCTGGATCAGGAGCATCTGCATGTCCTGGAATTGGTTAGAAATAAAAATTCTCAGGTCCAGAGAAGCAGAAACCCCGGATGGGATTTACATTCAGTCCGTGAGTTAGTAAGTCCTTCAGGCGATCCCAATGCACAGCGAATTTTGAGAGCCATGTTCCCAGATAATCCCTGTGTGGCTGTCGCCCAATATGATATTGCAGAAACATGGTACCCAATTTTTCACCTCGCTTTCAAATGTTGCCTATTTTTTCACAGCAAATAAAAATGTTAACACTGAACTCTTATTTTTCCCAGATTTTGAAAATGCCTCCTAACATTGCTTCCATATTTAGGGCCGCCTTTTGTCTCTTATCCCTTAAGTACTTTTATAAGATGAGTCCCAAATATTAAATTTAAAAAAATGCTAATGTTATAACATTTTAATGAAATAATCTTTGTGCCTATAATTTTATGTAATTTATGGAGAAATTTGAGAGACATGAACTGTTGTTAGCCAACTTACAATGGAGCCGACAAAGCTTTGTATTTGCCATGTTAGACCTTAGGAGAGATCTCATCTTATAATGCTGGTAATGCATTATTTCTTCTGCATAATAAATGTTATTGTTTAATGAATCATTAACATTGATTCTTTTGTTGCACATTCCTAACAAAATTATAGTGCTTTAAAGAGTGCTGACAGGACTACTTTCTAATCTTGGTTTTTATAACTTGTTCTTCCTTTATACAATACTGCCAAATAGAACCAAGCAGCCTAAGGAGGGAAAACTTCCAGCAGTAACACGTTATGTTTCACACTGATTCTTGTGAGTCAGCTCAATAATATGCTGTTTTTGAAGGTCAGCAGCTGGCAAGAAAAAGCAGAGAAGTAATGCATGAAGTTTTAAAGTGCATACTACACACAAAAAAATCTCTATGTAACTAGTAACATAAGACTGCTTTTGCTTTTAGATTTCCCACACTGTGAAGTTACTGCTCAAAAACATGATTACTTCTCTATGGAACTATGGCCATGGTGTAAGATTTGTATAGCATACTAAAAGAAGACCAACTAAATACACTTTTAAAAAACTCTCCCTTTTTCAAAAGAAATATTTTTATTGATTTCAGAGAGGAAAAGAGAGAGAGAGAGAGAGAGAGAGAGAGAGAGAGAGAGAGCTGGAAACATCAACGATGAGAGAGAATCATTGATCAGATGCCTCTGGGGATCAAGCCCACAACCCCAGGGATGTGCCCTGACCAGAAATCGAACAGTGACCTCCTGGTTCATAGGTCTACGCTCAACCACTGAGCCACGCCAGCCAAGCAAAATGCCCCCTTTGTAATTACACACATTTAGTGTAGAAAACCTAGACAATAAAATCAAAAGCAAAACTATCACTCAAAGTTTCACCTTCCAGAATGGCCATACAAATATTTTCATTTTCATATGAAAAACATGTGTATGTGAACATGTTTTTATGTTAATGAACATATATATGGTTCATATAACTAAGAAAATATTTCTCAGAAGTACTGAAATGAATTGTACAAACATCAAATAACACTTTGCATTTTAAAAATAATATAGTAGCCCGGCTGGTGTGGCTCAGTTGGTTGAGTGTCGTCCCATACACCAGGAGGTCATGGGTTTGATTCCTGGTCAGGTCACATGCCCGGGTTATGGGCCTGATTCCCCAGTGTGGGGTGTGCAGGAGGCAGCCGATTGATAATTCTCTCTCAATGATGTTTAATCTCTCTCTGGGTCTCCCTTCTTCTCTCTGAAATCAATAAAAAAAATTTTTTTACAGTAATAAAGTAATATAGGCCTATGTCCAATAATATTGGTCAACAAAAGGGTATAAAAAGAATTATGCATCATGATATCATATCCCAGGTATGCAAGGCTTGTTCAACATTTTAAAATCTATTAAGCAAACCCATCACATCAATAGACTAAAAAAGAGAAATCACATGATCTTTTCAATAGACACAGAAAATGCATTGATAAACTCCAACATGCATTTATGACAAAACTTTTAGCAACCTAGAATTAGAAGGGAACTTCCTCAAGTCAACTTGATAAAGGTTATCTATAAAAGGCCTAGAATAAAATATAGGAAGAAAGCTTTGTGACAATGGTCATGGCAATGAATTTTTGGATATGACATCAAAAGCACAGGCAACAAAGACATAAATATACAAGTGGAACTATATCAAACTAAAATGCTTCTGTACAGTTCAGGAAACAATCAACAATATAAAAAGGCAGGCTACCAAATGGGAGAAAGTATTTGCAAATCATATATCTGATAAGGTGTTAATACCCAAAATATATAAGATTCATATAATTCAATAGTAAATAACAATATGATTTTTAAATGCACAGAGAATCTGAAGACTTCTTTTCTCAGAAGACATGCAGAGGGCCAACAGTACATGAAAAGATGCTCAGCATCAACAATCATCAGGGAAATGCAAATCAAAACCATGATGAGTTATTACCTCATACCTGTGAGAATGGCTATTATCAAAAAACATTGAGATAACAAGTGTTGGCAAAGATGTGGAGAAAAGGGAACTCTTTACACTGTTGGTGAGGATATAAATTGGTGCAGTCATTATGGAAAACAGTATAAAGGTTCCTCAAAAGCTAAAAGTAGGATTACCATATGATTCAGCAATTCCACTTCTGGGTATTTATCCAAAAGAAACAGCAACATTAATTGGAAAATATATCTGCACCCCCATGTTCATTGTAGCATTATTTATAATAGCTAATACATGGAAACAACCTAAGTGCCCATTAATGGATGAGTGAATAAAGAAAATGTGGTATATACAGGGTGTCCCCAAAAATGGATATACAGTTTGAATAATCTACTAATTCCAATGGGTTAAATTTGAAAAGAAAAGAAAAATCAATTGAACTATCAGCTGTTAAAGTGTATATACATTTTTGGGACACCCTGTATATGCAATTGAATATTATCCAGCCATATTAATTTTATTAATTTTTGGTGGTTACTAGAAATGAAGGCATGGGGGGCTGGGAAAAATGGGTGGATGTGGTCAAAAGTTACAGACTTTCAGTTATAAAATAAGTCCTTCAGGTATAATGTATAGCATGGCATCTATAGATAATAGCACTGTCTTGTATATTTAAAAGTTTCTAAGTTAACAGTAGTCATCACAAGAAAGTCATTTGTAAGTAGATATGATAATGGATGTTCACTAGACTTATTGTGATCATTTATATATATTGAATCATGCTGAATACCTGAAACTAATATAATGCTATATGTCAATTATATATCAATTAAAAGTAATTTTAAAAAAGGAAAGAAAGCACACTTTAATTCACATCTAACTTCCTGTGTTCATTCTCAACTAGGTTCAAAAGGGACGTGATTCGTGAACATTGGATTTTAACACTAGTAACAAGGTTTACATCTAGTTTTCAGAACTAGGCATTATGTGAGTGTTGGACTGACAGGATAATTTGATATGCCAATTTTGTGGCCCTAATGTTAGTAAAGTACCATCACCTTTTATTCTTAAGAACTCCAGTCAGTGATAAAATCTGTGTGATACTCAGGTTATAAAAATGAGCAATACATAATCTTGAAATCAATTTAGGGCTAGAAGATAGGATGTTGTGGTATTTTATTAGACATATTCTACCAACAGGTTGATGTAAATGAGATATAAAAATGATGAAAACTCTTAGAAATAGAATAGAAAGAATTTATTTTTATTATTTAATTTTTTAAATCTATAATAAATTTTCATGAGGGGCTGTGTCAGGATAGAACATCTACATATTTCTTTCTTGGTTTATGACATGGACTCCTTGAGAAGAACTAGCCAATGATACAAATTATGTATGTGATAATTAATTATTTTTATTTTTTATTATTTTAAAAAATACTTTTATTGATTTCAGAGTGGAAGGGAGAGGGAGAGAAAGATAGAAACATCAGTGATGAGAGAGAATCATTGATTGGCTGCCTCCTGCACTGCAATCCGAGCATGTGCCCTGACTGGGAATTGAATTGTGACCTCCTGGTTCATAGGTCAACGGTCAACCACTGAGCCACGCTGGCCAGGTGTGATAATACATTTTAATTCAGTGGGTTTTCTTATGTAAGGACTATAAGGCCAGATATAAAATAGTAGTTAAAGATCTTCCAGGGGATCACTTTCTCTCTCTTTAGAGTTTTGTCTTGGGTTAAATGTCATTCTATAAATTATTTTGAATTACCAGGAAGCAAGATTCCTAATGTAATGTGTCAACTATCTCTAGGGATTATCTGGGAATAGAATTAGGGAGCTTTATTATGTGCTAAAAGGGTTTCTTGGGAGGTTAATTAGGGAGGAAAAAACCATCTAGTCTCTCTTCCTCTTTTTGAATTCTCAAACACTAATAAAAATAAACATTTAAGAAATTGAGTATATTCTAGAAAAAAAACTCAAATGCCAAAAATTAGGAAAGACAAATTCTTTGTTTGCACTAAATGATGATATAATAGTGCCTGTCCCCAAATGTTTTGGGCAACCATGGTGCCTAAGAAAGTTGGGGTACTTGCCTGGAGAATCATTAGGTGTTCATCCTTCAACTGCATTAGGTATCTCAGTATAAGGTCAGTTTCAAGCATTGTGTCCCCCAACACCTAACCCAGTATCTGGCACATTAAAATAAATCAATAATTATTGATCACTCAACACATTTATTCACTTATTCATTTACCGATCCATTCATCCATCCATTTATCCACTTACTCATTTATTCATTTAATTAATTATCCATCCAGATTTTTCACTACATGTACTCAGAGAAGCCAGAAAAAAGAGTAAAGGGTAGGGGTTTGGGTATTTACTTAATCTCCGGCACATTAAAAAAAAATCCAATTATTGAACACTTACATTTATTCATTTATCTATCCATCCATCTATTTATTTAATTATTATTTATCCATCCAGATTTCTCTCTACATATATTCAAAGCAGCCAGAAAAATTGTAAAGGGTAGGAGTTGGGTATTTACTTTCTCTAAGGAAAGCATTAGGTGTTTGGGTAATAAGTTAGTTATCACATATTTTATAGGTATGCACCAAATATTTCCTCATTCTTGCTGTGCATGTTCTTTATGAATTCAAAACCATTTGGCTAAATTGTGATTATTATTATTAATCCCTAAGTAATTTGTTTACCACCCCCACCATTAAGCACATCTTTCTTTCTGTAGTTCTTGATTTATCTGGAATTCATTAGTGTATTTTTTGAGGTAAGGATCAAAACTGATTCTCCTCCACACTAATATTTAATTGCTTTATACGTTTTTTAGAGTTCTGCACTTTCCCAGTGTTACTTATTTTGTGTTACTGATATAATTTATTCAAGAATGGTAACTCAGAGCTCCAATAAAATGAAACAGGCCTCTATCAAGATTGACCAATAAATGTAAATTTATGTTTTACGTTATAGAGCGTGGTCCTCATTTTAAACAATTGTTTTTGATTAATACCTGGCATAGACTACACTGCATTAGAGGGTTTCTTTAAGCAATTTCTGCAGCTATAAATAGATTTGTTGATATCACTTTGGGAAGCCACTTGTGTTTTATTTTTTTGTAGAACAGGCATGGCTTTCAACAAATATTACCATTGATGAGTACAGTGAGTTTAATTTTTTGGACTAGCCTTGTCATCCAGCTGTATAATCAAAGGTAATGCAATCTTGAGGCTCAGCAACTTTTATTGTTTCATTTAAGTTTTGTTTAATCATGTGATTTATGGGGAGGAGTGGGGTCAGGATGGGGAGGAGTCTAGGTATGAAAAAACAGGGATGAATAGGACATTTCAGTTTCCTTTCAGAGCAGTGGTTCTCAACCTTCTGGCCCTTTAAATACAGTTCCTCATGTTGTGACCCAACCATAAAATTATTTTCATTGCTACTTCATAACTGTAATGTTGCTACTGTTATGAATCGTAATGTAAATATCTGATATGCAGGATGTATTTTCAGGGGTCGCGACAATTATTGCTTTGGCTGTATATGTAGACCCACATCACTGTGTGCATGTATGTATATAGCAGAATGGTCTTAGGCGACCCCTGAGAAAGGGTCGTTCGACTGCCAAAGGGGTCGCGACCCACAGGTTGAGAACTGCTGTTTCAGAGTGATTTGATACCACACTAGAGGCCTGGTGCATGAATTCGTGCACAGGTGGGGTCCCTCGGCTTGGCTGGCGATTGAGGCTATGGGG
>NW_005871063.1:3534455-3548038 GCF_000147115.1 Myotis lucifugus | reverse complement strand
GTTTCTTTATATGCTGACTCTCATTCAGACTCTTCCCCATAAGTCCGGGATGGCGATTGAGCGCTTGACTTGCACCTTCACACCACATAAAGCCAACTATGTAAACCCCTCATGCCCCCCATTTCCAGCCCTCAGATAGCCACCATGGAAGGGGGAGGAGCCGCTTGTGGTTGTTTGAGGGAGCGCACATACTACCAGGCGGCAGCTCCTGCATTGAGCGTCTGCCCCCTGGTGGTCAGTGCACATCATAGTTACTGGTTGACTGGTCGTTCTGGTCATTTGGTCATAATGGACGCTTAGGCTTTTATATATGTAGTTTAAACAAATAACCCCTCAGGCAGGCATTTGATAGTCATTTGATTGTGCGCCCCTCCCAATTTCTCCATTTCTGTCCACCACACTATACTCCATGAAAGTCTGTGAACTCTGGGCTAGATGGACAACTATTCAGGGTACCTTGCTTCCCAGGAGAGTTTTTAGTTATGTTTTTATATTACCCCAGATCTTCCCATTTAGTTACTGTATTCCATGTATCCTTCTCAATAAACCCGTGTTTATGTGACCACCATGTCATATGAACCAGCGACTCTTCAAAACTGATACCTCATTAAGAGTCCCCTTTTCAGTTTTTATTTTTTTATTTTGATGGGGGTGAGGGTGGGATGAGATGGCAATCTGTTGTGTGTGCTTTTTCCAGTTTTATTAAGACCTAATTGACATACATCACTGTATAAGTTTATGGTGTGCAGCATAATGGTGGTTCAACTTATATGCATTGAAATGATTACTGCTATTAGTTGAGGTTTCTATGTGCAACTTATTCTACAACTTTGAGTAATGTCATTATGTTTTGAAAATCTGATAGGCTAAATACTTCAAAAACCTCATTTGTCACTTTTCTTTAGAATACTTTTACAGTCACTCTAATATTGTACTAATTGTTGTTAAAAATATGTGTTAATTTCCTGCACATCACTGACTTCATTTGGTATGTCTTCCTTTTTGTCCTCTTATGTTTTTATAATTTTCAATTAATAAATCTCAAGTATTCCATGTAAAATTGATATTAAAAATAAATTTATATATTGTCAATAGAATCTCTATTGTGTGGCTTTTTAATGTGTTAAAGCTTTGAAGCTTTAATTCTTTATATTATGTCCATAGTTGCTATTAATTGTGACTTAATTTTATACAAGTTTTGCAGCTGTGTAATAATTTAGTTGATTCCCTGGAGTATTGTGGACAATTGCTACTGGTTTGCTTATTGAATGTATTCTTTTTTTTCTTTTCTAAAATATATTTTTATTGATTTCAGAGAGGGAGAGGAGAGATAGAATCAATGATTAGAGAGAATCATTGATTGGCTGCCTCCTGCATGCCTCACACTGGGGATCAAGCCCGCAACCTGGGTATGTGCCCCAACCGGGAATCGAAACTTGACCTCCTGGTTCATAGGTCGATGCTCAACCACTGAGCCACACTGGCTGGGCTCAATGTATTCTTTATCCCACTTTCTCACCAGCCTCCCCAACTTGGAAACTTACACTCAACTCAACACCCCTTCTTCCCATATCCCCCAACCCTACTGCCCCACCCTCCCAATTTCTCCATTTCTGTCCCCCACCACTCCCTACCCTGTCCACTCCCCACCCAGTTCATTTCCCCAATCCTGTCCATCCCCTCACCCAATTTCCCACCCTATCCGCTCCCTTACTTCACCTCACATTCTCCACCCCAACTTGTTCATTTCCCCCCACCCAATTTGCCACCCAATCCACTCCCTCACCTCACACTCTCCACCCCCATTTCCCCCATTGTGTCCACTCCCTCACCCCTCCTCTTCCCCACCCTGTTCCCTTGATGGTGTTGGACGCTGAAATGATCAGGACACAATTTGCACTTAACCACTAAATCTTTATTAATTGAATTTATTATAACATGAATATTAGTAATTTGAGAGAAAGAGAGTAAAGAGAATACAGCAATAATAATGGGGAAGGATAGGGATGTGGGACAGGGGTAGGGAGAAGAGGTAAAGAGGAGGGCGACTGATGGGAGCAACTTTTCTTACTCATCACTTCCATTTCTTATGCACCATTTTTGTATAACTTCCATGACTATTCACCATACATCATATCAATGTCATTTCAGCAACAATTTCTCAAAGGGTATCTATCCACCCTGTAACTCACTAAAGACTTTGCTCACAATCTTAATCCCTGGAGTTAATACCCAAGGCAAAGAGCCTCTATTAAATGATCTATTTGATCACCTTTGAACTTTATCCCACTAGGGTTTTTTTCCATGTTCCAGTCACCCTAAATAGGCTAATCTCCCTGCAGTTCCCTCCGAGTTTATTAGAAATTATTAAAGGTAGCAATCACAGGATAAAGGATCACAAGTACACACGTCTACTTATAGAGATATCTAATATATAATCATGCTGTTTAACTAATCCCACCCACTTGATTACTTATTAATCCCTCCCACCCTAAAATTACTTATGATTATATATATCCCCTATTCATTAAAGTGATTACACAAAGAAATAGTAACAATGCAATTTTCCACAGACCAATTCGATAGCATTCTACAATCTGAAACAACAAAGAACTTTCCCACAAGATGTGCTCTTCCTTAGATGAAAATGTAGCTTGGTTCCCACTGGCTTTTCATCTCTGCAGGTGGTCTTTCATTTCCGCTCAGGTCTTTCCCAGCAGTGTTCTCTGTTGCCAATCTTGAAATTCAATCTGATGTTAAATGTCTGTGGCAGATGACAACTGGATCAATTCAGGAGTCTAAGAGGTACCTGCAAACTTAAACAGAAATTCAGACTGCACTCTATAGATGTGGCCCCTTTTTGTGCACCTGTTAGTTCGCTGTGCTACCTCACAGGATTTAATCAAACTAATTCTTCATTTTCCAGCATCTATTACAAATACCTAATTGCTCAAACTGAATTGACCCTTCAGAAACGTATGTAAACTTCTTCAATATTCTAGCAAGATGACCTTAGCTAGTTTTCCAAGTTTGCCTAAAAATGGGAGCTCATTCCTTCTTCTTCCTTGATTTTTTAATTAACTCTCTGAATTTGGGCCAAAAGTCAATCAATTTTGCCAATTTGTTTCAAAGGGTTGACTATTGGCTTTGTTTAATAATTGATATTGCTTTATCTACTTTGTTTTTATTTTGCTCCCTAATTTCGTTAGAAATTTAATTACTTTGCTCTTTTCTTTAAGAATAAAGGCATCTGTTGGAAAATGCCCCAAAAATTTAAAGTATCCAATTAACATAAGTTTGATCAACAGCAACAAATTAAATCAATTGATTGAAAGGAAACTTATTAAAATTCTGATGCTACAGAACAATAAATTTGAGATCACTTATCTTTAACACCTACATTTATAGACAGCATATATAGCAATACAACATAGTGCACACTGCCAAAAGTTTTTCACAAGCTTTACTAAACAGCCATGTGTGTCAGGGACTTCATCCGTGCACTCCCTGACCGTTGTTGTCACAGGCCAACGTCTCCAGACTTTTGCTTGCAGTGATGGCAAATGTCCGTGTGCACATGTTGGGGCTGCAGACAATGAGCCATTTCTAGGCCCCCTGCAGCTTGAAGATCAATTGACAACTGTAAATTTGACACAACACAACTTGAATTCAAAGATATGGAGGATGGATTGTTATCTGAGGTAAACGAGTGACGCTTCAAAATAGTCCAGAAGCACAAATGCACCATTTAAAAAATAATGACGTACTTTAAAAACACATGAGTGACTGACAAGTTGTCTGATTCCATTGAAAAAGAAAAAGAAAGTTGTTTTGGAGTAAATAGCCAATTAGGTATCTTCTTTGGATTTGCATATTTGTGTGTGTGTGTTTTTTTAGAGGCCTAATTGATAAAACTAAAATTACATATGATGTTAAAATAAAAGGTTGAAGATGAACAAGATGAACTATTATACAAAACTCCAGTTCCGAGGAGCCTCTAATTCACAGTGTTTGTTAAGAGAAGTTCACAGTATTTTACATTACATTACTTACTCGATTTTAATTAGCTTAACTCTAACATAGTAAGAATTGAATAGTACTTTGTAATTCAATGGAAATAATATGAGCAGTCCCACTCTAAAGTTGTTAAAAAGGATACCACTAATCTACAGCTAAAATATTTAAGTATTTAAACATGCAAGAATAAGGGTGAATGATAATGAATAGTGAAAGATGATGTTGATGAAACAATGAAACTTCACCATTAAACTCCTCTTCCTGATAGGCAATTAGAAATATATACATGTCACATTGTTTTCTACTGCTTAAGGGGTGTTTTGGCAATTGGAGACTGTGTGTAGAAACACACTCCTTGAATCCTGCTTCTTTCTTCTCCACGCGTGGCAGCAAAATGGAGCCTCAGCAACCAGGCAGGAAGGATGACACAAATCCTGTAGCAGGGTTAATGGCAGTAGTAAGGAATTAAACAGAAAGAGAGGTTAGACAAACAGTTCAAGGTAGCAGCAGCAAGGGACCAGGCTAAAGGAAGTCAGGCAGGCCCCAGGAGACCCCAGATGATGTCACTGGACTGAAGACAACGTTTGGGTTGTCTGTTGCTTTGAGTCATTTGACTTGTTTTCTGAGGCCTTTTTATTCATTGGCAACCGGATTTGAAGCTCACTACAGAAGTCCATATCCCCAAGACAGTCTCCTGTGCCCCAATTTCTCCTCCTCAAAGACATTCCCCCCAGGCATGAGTGTGGGTACACATGTGAAGGCACACGCAACATGCAAGAGTCCATCTGAAAGGGCACTTCCTTCTCCAGCCCGAGGTGCTCCTGTTGCAGGGATCTGGCCTGCTCCCGGGAGAATTAACTGGTCAAGTTGCTGCTCCTTGAGAAATAACAGAATCACGAAAGAGAAGTTTGAAGATGGTGAAGTCTCTAAGGGTGCAGCAGAAAGATCACGGAAGCCGTTTCATACTGCACCAGTTCATTGTGGCTTCCTTCATAAGGCGGCGGTCCTCCCATAATATAAAGAGAGAACCGAAACTGCAAGAAAAGTTATATCCTCCTCCTCTTTGTCTCCCCCTCTGTAGAGAAAACAGCATTTCGTGTGTTGGCATCAGCTTCTCCGTAAATATTTCCGAGATGTACTGGGAGGTCAACTTATGAAATTTACATAGAATTGGCAGTTAAGAAAGGTAATTTGTTGGTCAATATTCTGTGGCTCCCAGAGATCTTTGGGTGGTTTCAGGCTGTGCGCCAGTCCAGGGTGGCCCTGACCTTCCGTGGCTCTTCAGAGGTGACAGGTTGGCCTGAAGATACAGGGGCCCAGGTGAGCACACAGTCACTGACTGAGAAGCTGCCCAGGAACACACGTTGAGGGCAGAGATCCTGAAGGATCTGACAGATTCACAGGCTGCTGTAGGAGGGCGGCGGCGGCGGCGGCGGTGGAGGCGGCGGCGGCTGCGGCGGCGGATACTGGGGTACCGGAGGCTGGCGGTACCAGTGAGGATTCCAAGTGATCATCACGGGGACATAGAGCGGGCGTCCATGTCCATCTCTTCCTACTGGGTACCAGGCGAATCCGACTGGGTAGGTCGGGTAGGTGCCGTAGGCCGGGTACGTGGGGTATCCAGGAATCTGAGGAACGTACTCAGCGTAGGTGGCCAGGTGCGCCTGGTCATCCAAATTTGGAACAGTGAGCTGAGGGTACTGATTCTGGATGGTGAAACTGTTGGGAGCACGGCAGTCGTAGGAGACCTGCAGCTTCCATCCCCTTTTCACCTGGAGGACTTGGGCTCCGTTGGGGGCGATGGTCGGAGTGATCAGGCCATCCTTCACGTGCCTGGCGATGAACTCCCGCAGAGCGGCCATCTCGGACTCGGACAGCGAGTACACGTGCCCACTGGGAATGCTGTGAGCTCCAGGGATCATCTCGATGTTGGGGTCCACCAGGCGGTGATCCGGGTAGACGTTCTCATCCACTGGAGTGTACACGTTCTGCACGTAGTAGTACCGCACGGGCTGGTAAACTCTGAATCCCTCGATCGAGTAGAAGAAGGGCGGCTGTGCTGGTGGGAGGAAGGCTGGGATGGGGGTGTACACCCGGCAGTGGTATCGGCAGTATTCGGAGTCGAAGATGATCGATCGGGTGCTCCAGGTGATGTTGGGGTCGTGTGTGCTCAGCCAGCGCACCCCCAGGACGATGGGGAAGAACGGAGACTGAGTCACATCCAAGGACAGCACTTCCCGGTGATTGCCCAGGTCGACGATCAGCTCGTGCGTCTCGTGGACAACGGGGCCCGATGCTATGGGGCGTCCATCGATCGCTTCCACAAGGATTGGCCAGTCCTTGATCCTCAGAGGAATGGCGTGTCGCGCGACGTACTCGTGATCGATGAAGTTGCCGGAGGCGCCAGAGTCGATCATGGCTCGGACGATCAGGGTGTGTCTGCCCGGGATGTGAATCTGGAGCATCACTTGCAGGTGAGATGAAGCATCATCTGGTGGGGACCTTATGATTTCCGGCCCGGTCGCTGAAGGTCCCTCTACAGCGGGGCCGGGGAGTTTCCCGCCGGCGAAGCCTTGGAGGCCTTGGCAGGACAGTTGTCAGCGTAGTGGCCTCCATTCCCACAGTAGAGGCACAGGTTCAGCTTGCGGCGTCGTTCCTTCTCTTCCTGGGTCAGGCGCATGCGCGCCCCGCCCACGGGCTCGGTGGGGTCCACCTGGTGGTGGCTGCGCGCCAGCACCAGCACGCGCGGCGGCGGCTTGCGGGCGGCGGCGGCCCGGGCCAGCCTTCGCTCGATGAGGATGCACTGGCTGATGAGCGCGGGCAGCGACCTGGCGACCTCGAGGTGCGCCAGCTCGGCCTGGATGTGGTCGCTGAGGCCCTCGTGGTACTGGTCAATGAGCGCGGGCTCGTTCCAGTCCAGGTCCTGGGCGATCATCTGGAACGCATTGGAGTAGTCGACCACCGACCCCATGCCCTGGCGCAGGCGTCTGATCTTGCGCTTGGCGGCCTCCCGCCGCTGGGGGTCTTCGAAGACGTGCTTCATCTCGGTCATGAAGGCTGGGTAGTTGTGCATCAGGTAGTGGGCTCGCTCCAGCTTCGCGGAGGCCCAGCGGGCGGCGCGGCCGGTCATCATGCTGGTCACGAAGCAGACGCGGACGCGATCGATGGAGAAATCTCGGGTGCTCTTCTCCATGAAGATCTGGCACTGGGACATGAAAGGCACCAGCATGTCTGGGTTGCCGTCGAACTTCTCGGGGAGGTCTTCGGAGCCCTCTTCCTCGGCGGGAGGGGGTGGGGCAGCAGCCGCTGCGGCGCCACGGAGCTCCAGCTCATCCTCTTCCTCCTCCTCTTCTTCCTCTTCCTGGGGGGCAGGCTCCACTTGCTCGCGAAGGTTCGAGTTCTCCTCGGTGAGCCTCTGCACCTGGTCCTGCAGCTTGTTGTTCTCCTCGGACTGCCTCATGACCTTCTCTCTAAGGTCGTTGATCTCCTGGGAGAGGTTCTCCCGCCGCCGGCGGTCCTGGTTGGGGTTGCCCTGATCCCTTTGGCAGTTGTTGGAGGAGGAGGAGGGGTCGTTGGGGGGGGGAGGAGGAGGAGGTGGTGGGCAGTCGGCGGGCCCCAGGGTGAAGGTTGGGGTGGGAGGAGACCTCCCAGCTGTCGCTTCACTTCTGTGAGGATGGAGGCCTGGATCCTGGCCTCCTCGTCCACCCTTTCTTCTTCTTGTTTTCAAAAGCTTTTTGTTTCTGTAAATGAGGATAAAAGCATAATTCAACACATACAGTCAAAGAAGCACAATAAAAAGAAGAATTTAGCATTTAAAGTGTCTACTAAAGGACAGTTGTCAGCGTAGTGGACAACTTTACTTGCTTACATTAATAGTTAATAAACAAAACCCCTACAAAGAAACAATAGATAATGGGAAAAACACCTCTTTTTGATGTTCAAGTGTTTTTCTCCTCAAAAATCACCTATTCATTATGATTCAATAATACATAACTGTATCAACAGTACACTGCTTAACTTCATGACTATAAAAGAATGCCAAGACACTCCAAACAAGTTGTTTTGAATCCAGAGAGCAGAGCAAGAAACGTTCAAGGTAAGATGGCTACCAAATAAATTACACAAAAGAAAGCCAAAATGATTAACTGTTTTTAAAAGTTATTAAAGAAGTTACAGGTAATATAATATAGCAAATAAACAAAAAACCCGCCAGAAAACCCATAGGATTGTCTAAATTAGTTTTCTGGCCATAATTTGATTTCCCAAAGAGAAGTTCCTATGGGACAGAAATGGCACTGAGCAGCAACATGTGTATATCAGTTTTCCTCCTTATTATGTAGGCAATTAACAAATATCAGTTGCTACCTCCTAGGAGGAGCTGGGCCAATACATATATATATATAGCCCAATAATAGTACCCCTCAAACTTAGAATAATGATTGAATTAAATAATGCAGGTAAAGCACATAGTGAGTTCTCAATAACTGTTAGCTGATATTAATAAAGTTACCAATAAAGCAGAAACGTTTACTTTCTATGTAAAGAGGCTGGAATTAAAACAGGGAGGGTCTGCCACTATGATGATCTGGGCATGCATTTCCCACCTAAAGATAATATTTTTTAAAATATTGTGTTGGTCAAACAAATCCAGGGTCTCATTTGATTTGCAGGTCACCAGTTTGCAACCCCTGCTTTTTAAAATGAGTTATCAGTGCAGCCCTACTCGAAAGTTTGTAATTGAGAGTGGGATAGGGCTGAATGCCTCAGGTTCACTGGTGTGGGGGTGGGGTTATGAGAGAGAAGAGACTAAATGTACTAATTATGTGTATGGTGACAATAAATCACACATACAATAAATCATCACACAGTGCCTATATTCTTCCCGAATACAGGGGTAAATGTATGTAATTAAATTATTTTAACTTTTCAATTATTTCTTTAATGATCATTAAATTCTCACTTTTGGAAAACTGCCGCCCTATATGCCCTGTGCCCTTTGCTGTGGGTGTGGCCTCCCCAAGGAGTGGCTATACAGCATGCAGAGTCCTTAAGGGACAGATTTACTGTGCCATTTTAATAGTTTTAACTTTCTATTTAATTACCTTAATAACTTAGGCTATAAAAATAATGAATAAATGACCTTCAAGGTAAAATATTTAAGTTTTAAAAAAGTAGAAGATGCAATTAACACACCTTAGTTTGATATTTAGTTTCACTTCCAACACCTTAAAGACAATTGTATTGGTGACACTCAGAATATAAGGTCACCAAATAATGTAATGTTTGTTTATTAAAGTTAAGGAATAAAGATTTTTATTGTACCATTAAAAAACCAATAAGCACAGGTCAGGTGACTCAGGTGCCATTTCTGTCATCTAGATATTCAGAGTGTGAAAATACAGACTTCTGAAAAGGCCTGGTGCAGACTGACCCAGGTCAGAGAGGTTAACCTACATGTCAATCACAGTCACTGGAGTGAGTTGGCTTTATTGAGGCCCAGGTCTGATGGTTTTAACATCTGCAAAACACAATGGTAGGTCAGAAATAACAACACATTAGGAAATTAGCAAATAATCACTGAATTGTTTAGGGAAACAAGATCAATAAGGGTTTAAAATTCAAATGTTTTTAGTAGACAGGAAGATAAAAGAAAAGCGAGAAGAGACCTGAAGTTCAGACAATAGGGAGGGGCTGCAGCTATGTAACTGGGGGATACATGCCTCCCCTCCCAAATACATTCAATTCTTTAAAAAAATTTAAATCCAGTGCTGGTCAAACAAATTCAGGGCCTTATTTAGTCACCAGCTTGTGACCCCTGACCTTTACTAATATCAGGCCTCAGCCCCCACTCTCAGGAACTGTAATTTTGGAGTGGGACTCGAAGTCTTAAAAAAGATGATAGGGTAGTGGGCAGGTAGGTTAACTTTCAGTGTAAGGAAAGTTTTAAAACATTTTAACAGCAACTGGAGCACAGATTAATAAGGGAACAGGAGCATTGTGACTGGATTTGAATTATAGATCGATAGCTCCTTAAATGCCCCCTTAATACGGGGCCAGATTGGGGAGACAGGGGTCAAGAGGCCCCATTGCTAAAACCTGAAAGGACACCCAGCATAAAGCCAAGTCACCTGGGACAGGTGACATTTTTACATACGAAAAAGAGTTTCGTGTTAGTCTTTTTAGAAATACGTACGTTTGTTTAATCTTTGCCTCTTCAGGATGACCTCTAAAAATGTTTATTCCCCAAACACACCAAAAACCGCTGTACATTAAACATTCTGTTAGGAAATGACACTTCATTAAGCAACTCTTAATTGCTTTATGTTTTCAAATGTCCAAATTTCTTTTTGAGTACTATGTGTACTTTTGTGAAATGCAAGTTCATTAATATGCACATGTTTTTACCACTGCTTTGAACCTCTTTAAAATGCAGATACAAAGTTTCCAAGGAGGGGGAGCGGGTCAGGGTGCCAATGTGGGTAAAAGGGGACTTACTGAAAGCTGTAATTATGATAAGTACATGTTTGTATACTTGTTGGGGGTGGGGTGGGATGTGACAGATTTTGGGAAGCCAAAGCCCCCAAATCCCTCCCATGACAAAGTCTTGGTTCATGGTTTATAATATATAGAACCAGGCTTTAAAATTTCTTCCTTTAGTTAGAAACGTAAACATGGTACATCTGACTGGCAATAAAGTATGGATTTGTTTTAAAATGATGTTTAATAATGCCAGTTAAAATCAATCTATATTTTGTAATGTAACCACTTTGTTACATGACACAAATTTTAAATTTTAAATGACAATTATGTACCATTAAATAATCCATCCACCCTGAATTTAAATAATTAGCTTTTGCTTTTTACTTTAAAAATAGCTAATTATTTTGAGTATTTTAAATTAATTTATTTGTGTTGTATTATAATTACAGCTTACATTGGAGTTTTAAGATGCATACTTTTTTAAAGATCCTGTTAAATGTAAGGGAGATAAGGCAAGCAATATACCACAGGAAAGAGCCAGGAGCAAGACACCAGAAAAATCCTGCAGACTCCAAGGAAAACACCGAACAAAACAATTTACTTTGGTCACTTAACACATATTTAATGAGTGCCTACCATATGCCAGGCACAATTAATAAATATGTAGACAAGTTAGCCGGAGCTAATATCCTAGAGTTTCAAGAAAAAAAAATCCAGCTTCATGAGCACACAAATAAACACCTCATCCTCGCCCAGAGGCCAAACACCAGTAAGCTACTTTAACCTCCTATGAAACAGTTCAAGTCGTTTATTTTGTATCCACCAAGGCATGGGGTTCCAGCAGGTACCGCCACAAAAATCCAGTAATGTCGCAAAAAGAAAAACAAAAAACAAAACCAACAATCTTAAATGTTGGCGTATTTAAAACATTTTATTTTTTATTTGTAGTAATAACATTTAGTTGGATTGCCTTTAGAGGCGCCAGCCATGTCAGCATAGAAGCATCCTTTAAAACCCACTATCAAGAATTTAAATTGTGGGATTATGTTACTTAATATGCAAAGCACTTATAAAAAGTGCTTATGAACTTCAGGTATAATTATTATTAACTGTTCCTTATTATTCTCATATTTATTAGACACTTGTGGATAAAAAGCAAAACCGCGCAGCAGAGAAACCGCAGGAGGGCGGGGCTGTGCAGCCAGGCTCAGGTAGTGAAGGCGCGCATGCGCAGAGATGGGCCTGATTGGGGGGGGTAGCTCACACTGCGCAGGCGCAGGCGGCTCTGGGGAGGCGGGGCCCTAGGCCAACTCAGAGGAGGGGCCGAGCTTTGGATAGGCAGGGCCTGGGCGGGGCTGGGGGGGCGCCACCTCAGAGGAGGCGGGCTTAGAGAGGCGGGGTTTGGGGGAGCCACCTCAAAGGCGGGGGCTCTGAGAGAGGCGGGGTCTTGTGAGCCGCCTCAGAGGAGGCGGGCTCAGAGTGAGGTGTGGGGGGGAGGCAGGGTCTAGGAGGCGCGCTCCAGGGAGGCGCGTTCTGGGGAGGCGCGCTCTGGGAGGTGCGCTCCGGGAAGGCGCGCTCCAAGGAGGCGCGCTCTGGGGAGGCGCGCTGCAGAAGAGGCGCGCTGCGGAGGAGGCGCGTTGCAGAGGAGGCGCGCTCGCAGTAGGCGCTAGGAGGCGCTAAGCCGGCTTGGAGCCGATACTGCAGAGAAGGCGCGCTAGAATGGGCGGGGCAGGTCTGAGACTGGCTGCAAGCCTCTCCCAGGATCCCCCCTCCCGACACCCCTCCCACCAGTCTCCAACAGCCAGATTCATTTCATGCAACAAGAGCGATCCCCTCCAGATCCAATCCCTCCCCAATACTAAGCAAACCAACAGTTTCCACAAACTGTTGCTGGACGCGGATTCGCGCCATCACTACAACTACACCGCCGCTTCAATCAAGCGCAACTAGGCAAGGCAGCCCGCTCTGCCACCACCAAAATATTCCCCTTTACACTCAAGTCAGGGCCCCTCCACTCCACTGCTCTATAGCAGGAATGGTGTGGCAGAATGTTAAACGTTAATTTTTTGCCTGGGGCTCCATTTTGTCTACCACCACCAGCGCGCAGAGAACCGACCTGCAGAAAAACGTAGTGGGAACCATTCCAAAAGGTATGTTAGAGACAAAGGGTGGGGTTCCCCCCTCTAAGAAGCCAGAGTAATTTTACTCTGCAGCTTATATCCCTCTACATCTGGTTTCTTTGTAGCGCCAATGCAGCTTGCATATCTCTGCAGCTGTTATTAGTTTGTAGCGCATTTGAGGACATAAATTGTTCTGCAGCTCATGTACCTCTGCAGTTCCTGTGCATTGTAGCTTGTAGCTCGATGAAGCGCTGTTGTAGTGCGATCATTTTTGTAGCGCTAATCTTCTGCAGCTCAGATTTTGTAGCGCATTTAAAGCGCAAATCAATCTGCAGCTCATATATCGCTGCAATTCCTACTGGCTTGTAGCGCAAATGAAGCGCTTATCAGCCTTTAGCGCAATTGAAGCGCTTATCATTCTGCAGCGCATGAAGCGCCAATTAGTTTGTAGCGCGTATCACTTAGCGCATTTGAAGAGCAAATTCCAAATTGGTCTGTAGCTCATGTCCGTCTGCAGCTCATATCTGTCCGCAGCTCATGTCTGTCTACAGCCCATATCTGGACTTATCGATTCTGGAAATCAAAGCCCTGAAGGCTTCGTTTCTCCACTCCGTTTTGGGGTTCAGCCAGTGAAGGCGTGACAAGGGTTTGCGTGGAGATATTCCGAGGCGCTACTCCATCTCCCGATAAGAACGGAGATTGAATGTGATCTAAAAAAAAAAAAAAAAAAAGAACAAAAAACGTTCTCACCGCATACTCACCACGCGAGGACTCCTCTGCGAGGACAGGAAGGACGGGGTCCCACACCTGTGCCAGGCGTGGGATCCGCTGGGTGCTCCGCAGCCCGGAGTGGCTCCGGTTGCGAACCCGCCTCAGCGGACCCTTTCGCGAGCTTCGGTGGACCCCTTCTCCGATGTTCCGATGTTCCCCCGCGGTGCTTCCCAGGTCGCAGTCAGGGTTTCTTCG
>NW_005871063.1:3478026-3534355 GCF_000147115.1 Myotis lucifugus | reverse complement strand
ATCCCAGCGTGCTCCCCGAGTGAGGGGGGCGGAAGGGGTGCGGGGGCGGGCGGGATGGGGGTGGGAGCGCGGCCCCGCTTCGGGGGCTCGCGGCTAGGGGGAGCAGGAGATTACGGAGGGGGTGCAGGATGCTGATGCTGAACGGGCCCAGCTGGGAAGAAAGAAGAAAGGGAGGGGAGGGGAGATCGAGGACGGCCGGCCTAGGCAGGCCGAGAATGCAATTTCCCCCGTGGTGGGAGCTGGGAGACCCTTGTGCTTGGACAGGACAGGGTCGGGGGACACGCAGGATGAGCCCCTGGACCACTGGCACCTTCTTGCTGACAGGTTAGTGACCCGCGCGCGACAGGAGGTACCCAGGCCAACTGGCCTCCGCCCTCCCATCCCCCCACCGAGGTTTTGGGTACTCGTGGTCGTTTTCTGGGCGTCAGCCCCTCTTGTTGCCTGGGTCCCCAACTGCACCCCTCTTTCAGGACGCCCCCCACCCCACTTCGGGGCCTTGGGCGTCGCTTCCCAGGCTTGACCCTTGGCCTTTTCTTTTTCTTGGCACCCCCACGGGCCCCTCCCTGCCCAGAACGCGCCGAAATTTTATCTCCAATTTCCATTCCCAACCCTTTCCCCCCCCATCTCCAACCCTGGTGGTGGACCTCTCTGATCCCTGCAACAAAGGGCTGGGGGTCGTTGCCCATTTTTATGGGGGGCTCGTTACCCCACAAATGGGGTTCTGCGGCCCAGAGGCGAGCCATAGGAAAGGGGTATCAAGCCGCTTTCTTCTCCACAAAAACACATTTTTTTCCTTTTCTTGAATCTGATCGGGAGAGAACAGAAAAAAATGTGCATTTGAAACATCTGATTACCCCTCTTCCTGAGCGCATTTCTCGGCGGCGGCAGATCTCTTGTTTTTTCTTCGTCTTTCCTGAGTAGGGACGCAGAATCATGAAATACTGGATCTAAGCCGGCATTCAGGTCAGGGTTCGCCCCGGCTGGGGGCTAGAGACGCTGAAAACAGCACTATTTGCCCCACCAAGCGCACTATTTCAAGAAAGCAGGAACAATTAAAAACAGCTGCGGGTGCCTCCAGTGTGCTTGGCGGGCTTCAGAGGCTCGCAGCCACGGCCCTTTTGTGGCGATTACGAGGTTTTCGCAGAGATTTATTCTCCCCGCAACGTTACATTTTTGTAAATCTCGTCGGGAGAATGACTGCCTTTAGTCACAGCAGCCTCATGTTAATCCTTGCAAGTGCGATGCCGAGATTCATCTCCACAGATAAACATATATGTTTTACGTTAGGGGAAATCGCAGTGAGTTACAAGACTCATTCCATGATGAGGAAGGATGCTTTTTCAAAAAAAGCCTTAGCGCGGGGTTTCCATGTAAGCGCCCCAAAGTGTTTGGCGCCAAGAAAACGGACAATCTGTTGATAATCCGAGCAAAATAAGTTTAAGTTAAAATGGGAAAACAAATTGTCTACAGCTGAATAAGTTTCCTTAAACAGATGAAACAGATTTGTATTTGGAGGCTAAAATTCAGCGTAGTTTAGTAACATTGCTACAGATTGTTTTATACGGAGAGGATAAATAAGAATTTGACCCATTATAGATAGCCGGGTGGCAGGCTCCTATTTAAAGTGAGGCTGCTTAGAAATAAACAAAATTGTAGCATATTTGCTGAGAGTTGACTTTTTTGATCAGAAATAAAATATTGACCATTAGATAGATGAATGAATGAAGTGCAGATTTCCAACAATGAAAGATATTTATCTAGGAACTTGGGGGGAACACTGCCTTTTAATCTTTAGGATATGCACCCTTTTCTGCAAGATAGAATAATATCAGGACTTCTTATGTTTGCTAGAGTACTGTTGTGGTGACCACGGAACTGTCAAATTCTTAGCTTTATTTTAATCCAGAAAATTTACTTCATCTAATTATTAACTAATAGATATTCTTTTCCAAAATGTCAGATTAAAAATCAGTATAGATAGCAGGGGAAATTCAAGTTTATAAATTATCCCAAGATTTTTAAAGTTTGAACAAGTTTGAATCAATTGATTTTTTTTATTTCAAAATATTAACCAGGATTTTTGTTATTGTTAAAAAAGCTTTAGTATTATATTTATCATAATTTCCATTCATTGCACAAAAAAGTAAGTTCTATTCATTGTACAAAGAGTAAGGGAAAAATATTTCAGAAAATTGAAAAAAATAAATGAAGACAATCAAGATCACCTGTAACCTCTTCATTCTAAGATAACCCCGGTAAGCATTATGGAATTTGTTTTTTCAGACTTTATCTAATTAATACATATTTTGGTGAGAGTTGCATATATATAATTTCTAAAATTAAAAATGGGATCAAATGAATTTTCTCCATTATATTCTTTTCAAGGATACTTAACTGTCAAATAACATTACATTTTCAGAGACTTTTTAAAAAAGGAAATGTTAATACTTTTTCTAATTAGAATTTTAAATGGACATTAGTACATAAAGATCTATACCTAGAGAACTGAGAATTTTCACTATTCTAACATATACATACTGACCATTTTGGTGTATTTCCTTATGTTGTTTATTCTTCTACATATGAAATAATTTTTGCTTTGCCTTAGAAATACAATTTTTCAAGAGAAAATATCGGTAGATAACTAGTTTTGATTAACCTTTCTTATCTAAAACAGCAAAATGTTAAAAATAAAAACAAAATACAGGGTTAATAGACAATACTTTAGATAACATTTTTGTGTTACCTAAAACAACAAAACAACATTAAAAACTACCCCCCAAAATTAACAAAGAATTTAATACCCTTTTGACATTTAGAATCATAAGTGAATTTTAGATTTTCTCAGGTATTTGTTCCTAGTGTTGACTATTTTTTATCTATTTTGCACAAGATTACATGTAAAGCAAAATGTAATGCCAGATTACATTTCATTGCTAATGTGCATTATCTGTTTTACCAAATAAGAACTGGGCATTGTATTTGGACATTTTAATCCATCTTAATGAAAATTTTCTCTGAATCTATGAAGCTGTTGATTTACCACCAGCATTTAACTGCTTGTTTAGTGGGGAAATTGTATTTCAAAACCAAGTGGAATATTCACTTGTCAAATAATAACTAGACTTCTATTTGGACATCTTACCTATTTAATGACAATTTGCCATTTATTTGTAAAGCTATTGATTTACTTCATGTATTTAGCTTAATTTCTCTGATGGTGAGAAAATTGTATTTCAAAAACAAAGTGGAATTTTCATTTGTCAAATTATAAGTGGACTTTCTAGTTGGACCTTTTATCTATTTTAAATGACAATTTGCTATGGATCTGTGAACCTGCTGATTTACCATATACATTTGGCTTACCTTTTAGTATGGTGGGGAAATTTATTTCTAAGCAAAGTAAAATTTTCAGTGATCATATATTAACTGGACTTGGCATTTGATCATTTTATCCATTTATTATGAGTTTGCCATAAATTTAAAAGCTGTTGATTTACCTCATATATTTAGCTTTAATCTAGTACGGTTGACAAATTGTATTTCTAAACAAAGTGGAATTTTCACTTACTGTAATGAAAAAATACTGGTAAGAGACAACCTCAAAGAGATGAAGATAATATGTATCCAGTTTCTCTAACAGTGGCTTTCCATGGATGGAAACCATGTTCAAACCAAAATGCCGCAACAGTGAAGAAACCCTGACATGTTAAAATTTCTCAATCAAATATTCAAATTGGGTGGGATTATAATTTGTGCCGTATTTATAGATCACATTTTCTCCAAAACAACTAGTTACCTTGTTCCTTTTTCTTTTTTACTAATTGACCACACTTACTCTATCAGTCCCCTTTTCTTGAAACTCACCCTTACCTCCATTCTAAATACCAGTGCAAATTCTATTGCTGATTCTACTCTTAGTGTTAAAAGGGACTCCCGGTGAATAGATGATATGGGTGTACGTGTCCGTGAGAGATTCTTGGGCTGGGGCTCTGTTTCAGTCAGGGGCTTCACAGAAATAGTAACATGGTGATTTTGTTTTTATTTCCATTCTTTCCAATGAGCAAAGACAAAGAGACAGACATGACAGACACACAGACACACAGACGCAAAAAACATCCAGTCTTTTTCTAAACTTCAGGATCCAGTTTGCTGTTATCTCCCTGGTTTCCAGAAATATTAAACCAAAAGCAGCAATGCAAAATAAAAAATAAAAAAAGAAGAAATTGGTGTTTCTAAGGATCAACAAGTCTTTTCAAAGGACTATTTTTTTTCTGACTGGGGTTTTTAGGTTGGTAGGATCAGATGGAACCTCAATGCTCTTAAAGCTGTTTCACATGAACTGCCTCCAAGCAAAAGGCTCTGGAAGCAAAATTCCCGGGGTCTTCAATTTTTAAAACATTGTAACTATAGCAAAGACAGGATTGAGTAAAAACAATCCCCACAGTCTGCTATTAGAACATTTGCATGGATGCTGCTGGTTTTCTAGTTAGATGCATGTGCATATATATTTTTACGTGACTATTGTTTTAACGTGTAGATATTTTACACTTTGTTTTGAAAGATAAGTGAATTTTGCTTTCAACAAAGCATTTGTCAGGGCTTTAGGATGCTCTTGTGTGTGACATGGTGTGTAGACTACTAGCAGGATTGCTTTGTAAGCGTGACTCCGGCTGAACCAGCACCTGCCAGGTGTGTGGGTTACTGAGCGCGGCTCCGGCAGTGGTCCCCGGTGAAGAATCACACGCCTTTGCCTTAGTTCTTCTCTTCTTCAAAATTTTTATGAATGACTTTGATGAAGATCTAGGGCACTTGCTTTAAAATCCATAGATGACTTGCAAAGGGATCACTGTTAGAATTAGATAACAGAACTTAGAGTTAACATGGTTTAAATAGGTTGCAATGCTTTGCAAAAAGATATTTTATACTAGTAAATGCATCATAATTCACTAAGTGTGAGGAAGGAGGTGACTTAACATGGTGGTGATTTTTTGAGGAAAAAGGTTAATATGAACCAGCAGCATGATGTGGCTGCAAAAAAAAAAAATCACATTTAAATTCTGATAATAGAATAGTGCTCATATGTCACAAAAATTAATAGTACCCTGCTCTCATTAACCACATCTGTAGTATTGTGTCCATTTCTGGCTGTCACATTTAAAGAGAGATGTTGACAAATTAGACAACTTCCAGAGCAATCTGTGGGGATGGTGAGAGGTCTGGCAATCCTGTCATAGGAGCTATCTTCAAAGAGTCTGGAAATGTTTAGCTTGATGACTAAAAGTAGACATAAACTCTTCTGTTTGTTTCAGAAAGCTGAATTAGTATCAGTGGGTGACAGGATTTCCACTTGAGACCTTCCTAACAGTGCAGCTCAGCAAGAGAATCAACTTAACACCTTTACTCCATCTATTCTTTTTAAATATCAGAAATATTCACCTTTCTTGCAATGAACATTCCGTTTGAAGGCCATGATAACATTTTAGTGTAGGACAGCAAAGATACTTGTGATGGAAACATTGTATTCTTTCCGATAAACTGTCTAAAAGGAATAGTCCTCCGCGCTGCAAGTTGATCTCTTATAACTTGAAAATTGCTGCAACAGGGCAATTGAATACATTCCTTCCCCCACTCTCATTCCATTTCAAACATGGAAACCCGAGGAGAGAATTAAATTTTTCTTCCCTCCCCTCCCCAAAGTGTCCTAGCATTACTTGCTTCCTAGAGTTACTCCTTCCCTCGGGTTTCTAGCTCCCTGGGAGCAGGCTTCTTGGGCAGAGTGATCGCAGATGCTGGGGGCACTCAGGGTTAAGGGGAGCAGGTTGCTGCTGGCTGCTGGTCCAGGGCAGCTCAGCCCTCGGCTGCTGGAGCCTCTTACCCCGGGGGACACGTGCGGCAATTCTTTCTTCTGCAGCCCCCCCCCCCCGCCCCCCGTTGCAATACTTAACATGTTTGCTTTATTTTCAGTAGAAAACAAAACCTTTCCATCAAAAGTAGTTTCTGGCACTGTGCTCTTTGAACTTCTCTCTCTTTCAGTTTAGCCTGGTTTCTGAGTGCCTCAGGGGTACATTCTTAGTGTCTCAAACATATCTTGGGGCAGGCTCTTCTGTCCATCTGCCTATTGATCGTTTGTCTTGATTACCATATCTAACTTTGAAAATGCGAGGGGTATGCACACAGGACTCCACTTCTGAGGAGTGATAACCTGTAAAGCATCTGGCCCCACAGAAACAATTTTGAGGCACCAGAGCCCTGAAAACTAAAGGGACCGCCAGTGAGAGATGTGAAGCAAGAACATTCTTCAGTTATCTCACTCAACTCACTTTTCCCTGCCTTTTCCACTCCTGCCTCTTCCCTCCACACCCAGAACTTTCATCCTTTACCCAGATTGTTAGGTCAGAAACACAGCCACTGTGTGAAGTGTCTTTTTCATGTTGAACAAGTCTCTCCTTATTTTATCTTTTATAAAAGAGCCATGTACTTTTGTGGGACTGCGACAGTGCACAGGGCCACTGCTGATGGCTGGCTTCCTGGTTGTGGAAGATGCCACAGGCGGTCCTGAGCTGAGCTCCTGTTTCCGGGAGAGAAATGCTCAAAGATGCGCTTCTGACTTGGCACCGCTGGCTGGCTCACCTGCCCCGCAGGCGGCTGCTGGCGATGGTCCTTGAATGCACCGTTTGCTCCTGCTCTTGGGTTTGGGAAGTGTATGAGCCCCAGTGTTTACATTCTGCAATTTAGAGAACTTATTTCAGAAATGAATAGGAAGCCTCAAAACATGAGTTGCTGGCATGATTATGAATGCTGTATTCTCAAAAAAACAATCTGTTAGTAAAAAGCTCAAGTGTTCTTGTCTTGAGTCACTTTGGTAGAATTTTTTTTGTATCTTCATCTAAGGATTTTTATGCAGTATTGATGCAATAGAGGTTTCAGTGTGTTTTGCTACTTCAAAAAGCACTATTCTTTAGCATGTCTCACTTTCTGCTTAATTGCCTCGGACTAATCAGACTTTTAGAATAGATCTTCGGCATTCTGTACCCCGGGAATCGCCACGGCATCTGTTGTGACATAGAAGGCAGACTTTTTCTCTTCTGACAAACGAAGCCGCTCATTTCAAAAATGTTTAGGAGTTAGGCAGCGCTGGTATACATTCTTTCCCATTCTTTAGCTTTACACTCATTCATCTGGTCACCCCTTTGATTATTATGGAGATTTGGGGTTCACTGTGAATTTGAAAGAAAAGATCACAGTTAATTTTCCTATAGTAGCTAAATTTTAGTTCCCCATGTCTTCAGTACTAGGCAATAGAAGTGAAGTTGCTCTTTTACCTCGGAATGAGGAAGAAAAGAAAAAAATAACCCGAGGCTGTTTTATTTTTTTCTCCTTAGGAAATTGGTGTTTCTCACTTAGAGGGAAAATGACATTGGCTTTCCTCCCCTATGAAATAGTTCATCATTATAGTAGCATCTTTAGCATCTTTCATTTTCTGTAGTTAATAGAGTGGATTCTCATCGCAGACCAGTACTGCAGAAGTGGAAACAAGGCAGGTTGCTACATGTGCTCATCAAAATTCCAAACGTATGTTATTTTTTTCTGGCCGGTTTACTTCTGAGCGTTTAGCTCATAGGTATATTTGTGAAAGTGCTCAAAGATAAAACTATAAAGATGTTTATTGTAGCATTGATAGTAATAATGAAAAAACTAGAGAAATAGTGGTCATCTTTACTAAGCGATCGTTCTTTTATTCATTTATGTTTTTGATGTCGACTGGTTTTGCGACCCCCGGGTGAGTTCCCAGGGAATACGCGTTCCCAGCCATTATGGAACTTTTACACTGTTGGGGTTGACAAAGATTAATTAAATAATCACCCATATAAATGTGCCCTTAGACCTGTGATACATGCTACAAACACTACTAGGATTTTTAAGTTGTGGATTTAGACAGACAGGGGATTAAAGAAGGCTTCTCTGAGGAAGCACTCAGAGCTCAAGGATGAGTAAATGTTTTTGAGGTGAAGAGAAAAGGTATATTTGACATAAAAGAAAGGGCTCTGGAGGCCCCGGGGGCAAGTTGGCATGGCGGATAGAAGGTGCTGGACGAAGGCCAGTGAGGTTGGAGCCGGGAGGGAAAGGGGAGCACAACGTGAAAGGAGGGGCGAGAGGAGGCGAGGGAGCGAACTTTGCAGAACCCGTTAGACCACTTCAAAGAGTGTAACCTTTTCCCCCTAAAACCTACAGAAAATATTTGGAGGGTTGAAACAGGACATGATCAGATGCACGTTTCAGAAAGAGTGCTCCGGCTGCTTTGTGCAGGGGGGGTCGAAAGGGTCAGAGTAGATTGCAGCAGACTAGCTCCAAGGCTACTTTTCGCAATCCTGGCTACAAGTGCTGACCTCCTGGGCTCCGGGGTGAGGGGGTGATGAAGAGAGGAGGGATATTTTGAAGAGTAAATAGCAACAGGAGTGGGTCATGGATTGAATTTGGGCAGGAAGAGATGTCAAGGATGATTTCTAGATTTCTGTTCCTATTTGTGAGGATGGGGATTGCCGGAGGACCAGACTGTAAGGAAACGATCAGGAGTCCTCGTTGGAGAGGCTGAATTTGAGGTGCTGGTTACAAAAATACAATTGAGCCACGTAACATAAAGTCATGCAACCTTACAGTGTAATATCATGCAAACATGTTCAAGAGATAGGCTAAATGAAAAAGTGGGTTCACATAATGTAAAAAAGAGTACACGTGTTTATATGTACATGTATGCAAACATGTTTACACAGAATATGGAAAGGTGCAAAGACTATTAAGAGTGAGTGACATTGGAGGGATGGCGATAGACACATGAAAGGGAACTTTCATATTTTATATCCCCACCCCCTGGTTGTACTATTTTAAATGAATGAATTACAATGAGGATGTATGGCTTTTATAAAAAAAGAAAATTAATGACAGTTTCAAGTAAATAGCTAAGATGAGAGTGTTTTTCTTTCAGAATTTTCTTAATTGGAAAACCTTGTAAGCGTGATTATATTTTATTTTTGAAGAGATTTTCCCCCTACAGTTTTACTTCCCTAACCCAGTAGCTCCTACACTTTACCTTTTAATCTTCCACTAGTCTGCACTAATAGATAATCTAAGATATTGCTTTGTAGTCTGCCTTTCACTAATTTTATTCATTTCAAAACAGTCCAACATTTTGCAGAGGGATATTAAATAATAATGGTTCATATAATGACCGCATATACTGTGTATCCCTTTCATTATGGGTCCCACTGGTGCCCCTTACTCATCTAACGTTTCTGAGATAAAATACAGATAGTTCTATTTCCGGGCAGTGGAAACCCAGTAATACTGTATATGCCTTGGTCGGGTCGGAGTCGGGCTATATGAGCAAAAGAGTAAAACTACCAAGAAGTGGATAACCCTTCCCTTGCCATTAACTCTTCTATTAAGCCAACACTTCTTTTATTGACTAATTCCCCCCTTCAATTTTCATGTGTAAAGCAAAGTTCAATCTTGTGCTCATACAGTTTTGATTTGTTGCATTATTTCCTCAGAATAAACCTGAGTTTATGAGAGTCAGAGGGGACGAATATCAGAATGTAACTCGCTTCTTTTTGCATCTGGCTTTCCTCAGAAGGGTTAAACTGCAGCTCTCAACAGGTATGCCTTGGCCAGCGCTGAATTAAGACTTGCTAAAATGCCATCTTCTTAGCCTTGCAAGAGGCCATGTGGAGTTTGGGAGGGTTGGAGCCCATGGGCTGTTGCTTTGCTCTGAGCGAAGGTAAATGCTCGGAGCATTTATTCCAGGCTGCCTTAGAAATATAATCATTTTTCATGTGTCCTATGTCCATGAGAAAAAAAAGAGTGTTATATTTTATAATACCAACTATAGTAACAATAAGATTTTTTATTTGAACATCTATTTTTTTTTAAATCACATAAAGAAATCTAAAATGTTCTTAATATTAGTTGAAGATTAAAGGTAATAATAACTCAGTTTTTGAGTTATGTGCTAAGCATTCTTCTGAGGGTTTTAAATGCACTATCTCATTTAATACTCACAACACCTCTGTGAAGGGGGCACTGTACCCCAGCTTCCTACCAGATGAAAGAATGGAATAACTTGCCCAATGGACAAAAATTGGGATTGAACCCAGGCTCTCTGTCTCCAGAGACTCTGATACTAAACACTACTTTTCTGTACTCCAATCTTATTTCACTCTGAAGCTTAATGTCCTACCTAGCCTGTGCTACAATTAAATATCTAATAACTTTTAATTTTATTAAATAATTGCTTATGTCATGCCTTGCCACGCTCTTCTGTCTTAACAAAGTTTGGAGGCTTCTTACTCTGGTGTTCTTGCTATTGCACTTCTCTGAGGGGCATCTTTCCTCACTCCCTTCAGAGGTTGGGGTGGATAGTTCTCATCAGCAAATACCTTTTTCTCCATAGGTTCCTAATAACATTTTAACCGTCTCTTAAAGAGGTGTGTGTGTGTGTGTGTGTGTGTGTGTGTGTGTGTGTGTGTAACATGGGATTCATTTCCACGGCCATTGCCTCCTTGCTAGCTATTTCTAATCCAGCAGTCAGGTAAAGCCTTTGTTTTGAAGATGACTTGCTAATAGTAATAATAATAGTCATATCTCAAATTACATTAAAATATGTAGCTTTAACTTGCTTTTGCATTTAACCTGGGTGGGTGGGTGGGGGGGGGGTTGTATTGATGAATAAGTAGATGATACGAACTTTGGAGTCAGTCGAGAAATGGGTTCAAAATCCAACTCTGCCACTCGTTAAAGGTATGACCCTGAATAAGCTGCATAATTTCCTAAGATTTCTTATCATTGCAAAATGGAACTAATAAGTACTTCACAAAGCCGTTAACCTAAGGATTACATTAGTTAATATGTAGATGTCCCTTAGGGGACTGCCTCACACTTAGCACTCAAAACGTGGTAGCCAATAATAATGTCAGCTAACATTTTGTGGGAGAGAAAAATGTAAGAACAATATGAGACCATTTAAAAAGTAGTATGGACAGTTGCATAAAGGAAATGAAGAGAAAATGTAGAGAGTAAGGGTGCAGCACAGTGACATAGGGAACGGTGAGAGAAGGGAAGCAACGTAGGGGATGTAAGCTATACATCCAATTCATGAAAACAAAGTCTGTGTCCCCTTCCAGTAAAATATGAATAGAGATGAAACAGTGGCCTCACCTTGGTTGTAAGGTGTGTTCATCAGATTAAATTTCACTTGGC
The DNA here is from genome assembly GCF_000147115.1 of Myotis lucifugus. Lineage (NCBI taxonomy): Eukaryota > Metazoa > Chordata > Mammalia > Chiroptera > Vespertilionidae > Myotis > Myotis lucifugus. The sequence continues at coordinate 3,523,099 of NW_005871063.1, read as the reverse complement.
ATATCCTGCTGTTTACTTGGACAGTGACGTTAGAGTAAGTTATTTTTTATTATTTCTATCTCTTGACATTCTGATTAGCTCATCAGCAATCAGTCACTATTCACTCTTCAATTGCTTTTATTAAGTAGCCAACTCCCCCCCCCTCCCCACCCCCATCAGCAAATTATTCACGTTTGGGAAAGAGTCCTCTATCTTGAGAGAGCGCTTGCTCCAGGCCAGATGAAATGTAGTCGTGCTGCTACAAGACTCGAATGAATCATGGAATTTTAAGACAAACTTTAAGTATTATGGTTTCTAGGGAATATAAGGGTATGCCAGTCACCTTTGGATTCATTCTGACTCCGATGATTTTTCAGAGGGAGCACCGAGGAATTGAATAAATTGTATAACTTGATATGCTAGCTAATTTTGTGAATGTCTTTTTAGTCAGGGCTGTGTAAGCGCAGTATGCATGTAATTCTTTGCTTTTGTGTTTCTGAATTAGAGCAAAAACACATCCAGGTACAATTATAGCATATATTATCCTGAACTCGTGAGCACAGTGGAGTTCCTTTCAATATTTCTGAGGATGGTCAATTATCTTTGAAAAGAGTCCACCAATCTGTACACGCTGGCTTTTTTCCCCTCTCTCATTAGAATTAATCTTGAAAGTTATATGTGGAATATTTAAAATATTAAGTCATATTTTCCCATCCTAAGTAAGGAAATTTGTGCTCACAGAAAAAAAAAATGTTGGGCCTTTTCTAATGAAAATCAAATTTTAACGTACCAGCCTTTTTCAGTGAGTATTCTGCATTTGTCAATGTGCAGATTGCAGTAACTTTTTTATACAAGAAGTTAGTCAAGTGGATCCACACCATTAAAAACAAATGGTTATTTTCATGTTATTGAGATTTTCCCCTCAAGCTGTGAGTCTTGAATATTTAAGTAGACATCCCATTTGTGGCAATCTGTCTTGCCTTTTGTGACATTGTCTTGTGAGTAGAGCCACAAAAAGTTGTCTTTTTATTGAGATTTATTGGGCTGTGGTCTTCTGTGGTTAAAGTAGAAATTTAGATGAATCAATATGAACTTTAAAACAATGGATATGCTCAAAGCAGTGCTGGCCTTCAAATAGAGCAGTATCTGTGAGATGTGTTTAAACTATTTACCCTGCCTCTGTTTGATAACAATTGAGGCCCCAGTCAGGTTTGTATTTTTAATCCTGTAAAAGGCAACTGGACCGCCCTTACGTAGGACCTGGAGAGTGAGTACAAGCAATGATAGCTTCACCTGGCAGGGACCCGGAGTAGCATTCAATCACATACTGGCTTAGTCAGGCTCTAAAAGCCAGGGTGCAAAACAAAACATCTTATAGAGTTATTCTAGTAATTTCTTTAAATCGCCCTTAAAGTACAATATGTGCAGGTTAGTGTATATAACTCTGAAGCGTAATCTTTATGCACAACATAGTCTGAGAACCACTGGGCTAGAATAAAGGAAGGAACAAAAGGGGTGCTGTCTAGACACTCAAACTATTGTTTCTTTGTGGTAACTCCCTACATCCATGGAAAAGTGGAGAATGCTAAAGAATCCTGCTTGCCTGCAGGATTTACCGCGTTCTCCTTTGAGATCAAGCCTCTGTAATCTTCAGACATGTTCATAGATTGAGTTGGTAATGTGAGGATTATATTAGACAGTAAGCATGAAAGCACCTTGCTCAGGACCAGGTTGATGTGATAGGTTTAAATCTAAGTGCTGCTTGTCATTGTTCTTTGGGAAGTTGTAGAGGAGGATTTGGCCAGCTGCCTCCTGTTTTTCTATGTTGGGACTTCCCGCTGTCTAGCAGTGACTTACACGTTCTTGCACATTGGCTGCCTCTGTGGACCAGTTGGAGGTAGGAGTGGGTGAGGTTTTCAGCTCTAAGGTCAGGCCCTACATTTGGTGGCTATGACGTGACTCAGTTGAATATCATACATAACCCTTGGGATCTGTAGGTCTTCTCTTGGTCTTCTAGAGTTCAGATTTCCAATGTGAGAATCACCTGATGAAATTGTATAAACCGCCTATCTAGACTTTCCATGGCGAAGTCATAACTATGTATGTTTAAATGTTTTTTTATTATGTGTTTTTGGGGGTATGTTCGAATTTGTGTTTTTAGAGAACTGCCCAGGTGATTCTTATGTAACCAGCATAACCCTGGGGAGTAATATATTTTGCCACAAGGGTCTTTGAACATTTATGACCCTAATTTAGCATAAATTATTTAGGAAATAACTGCTGTATTTTTATGAAGGTTTAAAAGGACATAATTTCAGTTATGAAGTGAATCAACCACTTATTAGCCGAATAAGCCGTAAGATTGACCTTTTAGTAGATGTAAAATTGGTACACTTAGGTTTACATATTTTAAAAATTGAATACTAACCAAGTCGTTTATTTGCTTGGGGTGCTATGGCCTTTGATTTCTACTCCCAGGTATCGCTGAAATGATCACCTGAGGTTTTGTTTGCTTGTTTGTTTTTAACAGCTTAGGTTTTGAATTGCATTTTCTTTTTCATTTTGGAAGGTAACTTGGTATTTCTCAGAATTTAGTGTAAGTTCAGAATTTTACTTGAAGCTCAGTTTGAAAAGGAAATGTATGTTTCATCTCTGATTCAACATTAAGTTTCCTCTATCCCAGCAAATGTTTCTGTCTCCACTCATCCTTACTGTCTGATTCATGAAGTATATTTTATTTGTGTATATGCTTAGTCCCACCTATTCCAGTGTTTCTTAGAATTGTTTCTGTTCAGTTATGTTCCTTTTCTTTATCCTCTCTTTCTGTCTTTTCCCCAGCTTATGCACAAAATCTGTTTCCCCACATGAAAATAACCAATCCTTCTCTCCACCTTGCTGCGCTTCCGTCTACCATGTCACTTTATCTCTTTGCTTCTCTATTCCGGCCAATTCTTGAAAGATTAACTTTATTTGCTGCCTCTACATCTTGACCTTTTGCAGTTTGGCTTCTATGCTTACCACTTTATTGGAACTCCATTTTAACGGAGTCACTAATAACTTCCTATTTCCCACATCTAACAGTCTTTTCTAAGCTCTCATCCTCTGACCTTTTGCAGTATTTGAGGATGCTGATCACACTTTTCTTCTTGACAGCTCTTCCATGGACATACATGACACTTCAGCCTCAGTTGTCCAACCTCTGTGACTGCCTGTCTCTTATTTCTTTTCTGAATCGTTCTCTGTATTTGCTATGTAAATGTATTTATTAACATGTTCTTCTGCCTTTGCTGTTCCTCCCACTTTTGTGCATTCCTTTTTGCTGGATTTTTAGCTCCAGGAGCTAGGACAAAACTATGGGGTACACCCTGAGGGACTCTTAGACTGAATCTGGAGGAAACATATCTGAGATGCCAGAAGGGAGATCCAATGTTGTGGTTAGGAAATGGTGCCCAAATATTAAGTCTGAAAGGTAAGGATGAAAAATGGGAAATTAAGCAGTAAGAGTAGTAGTCTGTATGATGGAAAATAGACAGATGGGACAAGAGCATGAATGTATATCTTCTCCAGTCACTTTGTACCTGAGAGCCCAATGCGTATTACCTGGGAGCATGATCTCTTGAAGGAATTGCTGGGACTTTGGCTTCAACAATCATTTCTCAGGTGATGAACCTCAAATCTGCATCTGAATCCCCATTAAATTCTCCTATGAACCAGAGTTCTACTAGTATTTCAATCTTCCTCTTAGATGGTTTCCCCAGGATATTTAACTGGTACCCCAAGTTTAACATTCCAAATTAAATTTATTTTCTTTATCCTGAGACCAACTTTTTTGGGGGAGGAGGGGTTCCTAATATGTATATCACTGTTCTGTCATTCTGGATAAAAATCCAAAGCCACCCTTGATTCTCCTTTTAGCCCACATCTAGCTATTTGAAAAGTATTATCAGTATTATCTCCATGATGTCTTATAATTGTCCCTACCTTTACTTCCTTTTGTTTCAGCTGCTGATTTAGGGGCTGGCTGCTACTCAACACTCCAGAGATAGCCCCCTATTTAGTATCCTCTTACCCCTATTCTTTTCATTGCTGCCAGACTAATGTTTCCAAAACTCAACCATGAATTTAGAAGACACTTAAAAAAAATTTTTGTTATTGATTTCAGAGAGGAAGAGAGAGGGAGAGAGAGATAGAAACATCAATGATGAGAGATAATTATCAATCAGCTGCCTCCTGCACGCCCCCTACTGGGGATGGAGGTGGCAACCTGGGCATGTGCCCTGACATGGAATGGAACTGTGACCTCCTGGTTCATGGGTTGATGCTCAACCACTGAGTCACACCGGCTGGGCTAGAAGACACTTTAAACTTATCTCGACATTCCTAGCCAGAGATACTTGCTTCCCCCTCAGTGTTTTGGGAGCACTTATGCTTTCTACCATTGTGTATTTATGTGTGATTATTATATATATACTATATTACATGTTATGTACATATTTCTACACATGAATTATACATCCCTATAGATTGTAAGCTCCTTGGGGGGCAGTAACTGTCTCTTATTTACCTGCTACCACCATATATTCCTTGCATTGACTTGCAACAAATGTGCATTGAATGGAATTAAACAACTGGCCGGGATGGAAGGACTCTGATCCCAATGAATAGTAGGTAATCTATGAGAGTCATTTTAATTTAACATTAATTTCATTTTTTGTGCATTTGTTTTATCTGAAAAGCTTTTTTATTAAGCTCTGCTGATGGCATAAGTGGAACAGTTAACTGGAAGACCAAACAGGCCAACAATTTTATTGTCAGCAGAAAAATGGCTGCTGGGAAGAAACATGGTGAGTTTAGGTTGTAAATCTGAATCCCTTTTGGGGAGTCAGTTAAATGTCTGCTTCCAATACCCCTTCTCCTCGTCTTAGTCATGTGTGGATTTTTTAAAGTCAATCTGAAAAAAATTAAAATTTGTTTTCCTAATCTTCTAAAACTTCTGATTCTCTGTGTTCTTAATCCATTATTTCCCAAGTGTTTTTCCTTTGCGATAGTTATGCTTTTTTAAAAAAACTAAAAATAATTATGTTTTTAACCTATTGTTGCCCCTTATCCAGTCACTGGCTTGCCACTTATAAAAATTGTCCCAGTGTGGTTATTATAACAATTAACATTGAAAAACATTAAGAAGTACATTTAACATAAATCACTTTAAGACAGTATTTATATAACCTTAGAAAAATTGTCATAAAATGTTTTGGCTAATTGTGGATGATTTTTTGAATGATTTTTGTGCAAAACCATATTGATATGTTTTGCAATTAAATAATTTGATGCCAATTGTTTTGTTTTGAAAGATGACCTGACCCTTGAATGATTTATTGTTCCTTCTCATTTTTTCTTTTATATGGATAAATGTGTCCATTAGCAATATGCCAAGACCTTTGAAATACTGCATTTCATCATGGAGAAAAATATTAATAACCAAATATTAGTGGTTTTAAAAATATCAATTATTATGTTTTCAGTTTATATTGTATTTCTTGATTATTTACCTTTCTGATCCCTCTTACACCTCATACACACACACATACACACAATTTTGACTATATGTGGTCATGAACATTAGTAGAATAGTAGCCTGGTTTTCATAACTTTGGGACAACTAAAGTGTCTATAAAAATAACAATTTTAAAATATTTTGAAAAGAATAGCAATTTTATGCACTCAAATAGCCTTACTGCCAAATAAAACCAGGGTACTTGTAGGAGCGATTCCTGGCTTACCTCATTTTATTCATACATCCTTCAAGTTGGGGGTCACTAACTTTTTTCCTGCTAGCACCAAATTATTCCACAGCTGGAATCTTGTATTCCCAGATTTATTTCAGAGTAAGACAAAAGATCCCATTGTTCTCCTACCCTGCTTCTTTGAAACAAACCAACAAACATATTTTTTTGCATTTTTAAGTAATTTCCATTGCTAATATCGATAAAAAAATATAGTTTTATTATAAGAACTTTCCATGAAAAGATCACAAAAATTTGTTTTATAAAACACTCGATGTACTTGTTCCAGGATCTAAGCCCATCGTGTCATAGTCCGTTCCCCAGACCCTCCTTAGATATTCTCATGGAATTCTCCCTGGCTTCTTTAAGGAAATCAACCCTGACTACCCTTATCTGGCTGGTTCCTTAATCAAGCTGTGGGCCCTCAGCTTCTCTGGCACATCCACTCCTCCTGTTTTCTAAATTTTCTAGTCCTGCTCATCAGATGGCCCTCAATGTTGCCATCTGCAAGGTGCTTCTCTCCTCTGCCATCTCCCAAAGACTTGGGACTTGCCTGATTCTGGTGACTCACTCAAGATTCCCAAAGACTCTTCCCCTGGACTTGACACTATTTTGTCCTAAATTGCAGTTATCATTTCCTTTTTCTTCAGTCTCTTCTCTTTAATTTTGATCCCTAGAATTTCTGTCCTCTTTGAGCATGTCCCTTCATTTCCTATTTCATTTGCCAAAAGAGTACTCTCTAACCAGCTGTTAAACCCAGTTGAGTTGTCTACTATGGTGCTGTTCTTGGGGAAATAAACTATTCCAAGACCTTTAATAGAGATATTATCTCTTCCTCTTTCAAACTTTATGCTGCCATTTGACCTCAAACTGATTTTCTCCTTGGGACTTGAAAGATAACTGTACTTTTCAAAATAGAAATGAGCAATACATCTTGAACCTATTGAGGTAACCAGTTCAGGTTACCACATTATGTTTATTTCTTCAGTTTCTCTTGAACTCATCCTTTAGCTTCTTCTCCCTTTCTGGTCTCTTTGTCCAATTTAAATTTTATTATTGTGGTTCTGATTATCACATATCTTATACAGAGAATAATAAGGTTCATCAACCATGTGAACAGAATTGTTTGTAGTATCTTATATAGCAAGGGTATTTTAAATGGTATCTCAGATCTATCAAATGTTCTGTGAAATGTTTTTTACAATTTCAAGAGAGCACAAAAGATTATAAGAGAATTTAAATAGGGAAATAAGCTTAGCAATTATATTTTTTGTATAACTTTCTTTTTAAATAGTGTTCCAATTCTTAATTTTAGCAATGGGTGGTGCCTTATCAGTAAATAGGATTTTGAGGAATTTAAATGTCTCAAACCAATACTTTCGGCATCATTCTACCTTGATACACATGAAGTGGTTGCAAAAACCAGAATGAACACTCTAAATATGGTTTCTTTTTTCTTTTTCCTGGGGTGAGGGTAGAGGAACTTAAAATTTACCCCTGGAACAATTTAAATAAAAAGAAATAAGCCTTTGCATTACTCATTTATATGCTTCACTTAGATAAACATTTTCAAATTCTACTTTCTTACTTAGGGCAACTCATGTTCTAAAATGGGTTAGTCTTAGGTTTACTGATAAACTTCTATTGCTTTCTTCCCTAAGAAACAAAGAGAAAACCAAAATGGTCTTGTGCTGATTTTCTAATTATTTTCAACTTAAATGTTAAACTTTAATTAGACATTCATGGGAATGAAGTAATATGTGAGTCGAATAATTGGGTAGGATTCTCCTTTGCCATCTTAAAGGAGGCTCCTTCTTAGTTATTGACAGTCAAGGGATTGCATGGCTCAAAGACAGAAAAATCTCTCTGGGTGACCTTTTACCCCTCTTTCCTTGGAGAGGAGCAGGAAGTGCTCTTAGGACTTAAGATGTATTCTTCTTTGCCTCAGAAAGGTGGCAAAGCCAGGAGGAAGGATCACCACGTTAGGACTTCAAAAGACCATCAACCAGAGATGTGAGTTTCTCCTTCTAGACTCTTAGCTATGAGGGCTGAAATGTCTCAAACTTTTTTCTTTCTTTAAACAAAAGAAACTTCTGGTTTGTATCTTGAAATTGTTATTGTCAACTCACTTTTTCCAATGGTGCAGTGTAAATTTGATAACTTCATGAAATACTAGAATGATCTTTGATTGGACAAATTCTGACTCGTCAGAAAAGCAAGAGAGATCATTAAGAAAGTTAAGGTGTTATGGAACATAATTAGCTTACTGTGGAAGATTTAATAATATAATATACAGCCACCAAATGTATTACTTTATGTTTTCAAACAAAATACCTGATTCCTTGAATCAAGTCCTGGCTCTTCCTCTTACTAGTTTAATAGCCTTGAATCTGTCTGTCCTGCTGGCTTCAGTTTTGTTATGTATAAAATGGAAGACTGAACTCTCCAGGAGAGCAAAGGCATGCCAACTCCAATTGGTGGTATCTGTCAGGAGTTCTCAGTTAAGTAGAAGGCTGCGGCCATATCCCAATAGTAAGTAACGCTATGATCTGTCTCTTTGTAGGGAAAGATAGTTAGCATAGCCAGGCAGGATGACATCTAAAACCCTTCAACTGCAGCGTTCTATGAGACTAAGTTTATTGATCACCAATTCATAATGATTTGCAGCCACTTTCCAAATGACATTTAAGAAAAAAAAACACAGCAAAACAAACACGTTGTTATTACGTGAAAAATCAAGATATTTAACTCTAGTTTAGAAAAATGGTTTCAGTAAGTGGCTTCAGTTAGAGGTGAGAGTGGGTGTGTGTGTGTGTCATGAAGAAACACTCTGGTTTTTGTAGAAAAAGTAGTGGTTTCTCTTCTGCCTCATGTAAAGAAAAATGGCCATATCTCTTAGAAGAATGAAATTTAAAAAGGCAGTTTAATGCCTTCCCTGTGATTAATTCTACAGCCGAGGCATGGGCTATCTGTGACTAAGGGAGGGGGGCTGGATGGAGGTCAGTAAAGGGGGGAAGTGGGAGACATCTGTAATAGTGTCAACAATAAAAAAGAAAACATTAGCTAACCCCCTCTCCCCAAATGAGTGGCCTGCAGCACTCTGATGTTGAGTAAACTCATAGGTGAAAAGCAGACTGCTGAGAAAAGCTTGTTTCAAAGCCACGATTTTTAAAGCTGGATTGATAAAACACAAGGTAAATCTTAGAGGGGAAAAAAGCAAAACAGGTTGTGTACCTGGCTGGGTATTGATGTGCCTCAAAATACTTTTCTACAGCAATTATTTGATTTAGTAATTATATTTCAATTTGACTATAGAAATTACACATTAAAAAATAAATTAGGGAGGAAACCATAAACATCAGCTTCTGTAAACCCTGAAATGAGTTGTTGATGCAGAGATAGCAAATGGATTCATCTCTTATAATCAATTCTGATGAATTGCTAGCAGCTTCTTGGAGTGCTCGTGGATACAGGGGCTCGGGGACTCATACAGAGCTTTTCGCTGTTAAAACTATAAAATATAAGACAAGCCTTATTTTTCCTGCCGGTACTTACAATTTTTAATTATCAGAGATGATCGTATAGTTAAATAAGTTTAGCAATTGTATTTTGGGTGTAACTTTTTTTTAAAAAAATATTCTAATTCTTAATGTTTGCAATCTTCTGTGAAAAGGATTTTGAGGAATTGAGATGTCTGATTGCTTAGGCAAACGTTAATTTTTAAAGCCGCATCAGGTAAGTGGCTTTTCAGTATTATCCTTATATCTTAAACATATTAAAAAATATTCTTCATTTTTCTTACCCAAATAATAAGTATAATACTTCCTATTCAAGCAATACTATAAACAATTGGGACATTTCCACTATATTATGTAAGTAATTTGTTCTTATTAAGCACCCTTGTCATGTTTTCCAATGATTAGCTTATATCTTAAAACTCTATGAACATGAGAGACAAATTAACAAAATTGAAATGCTTTTATAAACAGACTTTAATTTCTTATTAATATATTACTTATTAATTAGAATATGTGATAATATTTGCAGGCTGATTTAGCTATTGCTAAGGGTAATAAATCACTTAATCAATAGATCTCTTTTATTTCAGCTATGCAGTATGTTTCCCACACATCAAATATGTAAGAAATTATTACATATGCAATGCATTAAATTCATTCACTCTGATTTGACAGTTCATGTTTACAGAACAGATGGATTGAATTAAGACTTTCTAGGTATGCTTACTTCTGAATGCATTTAATATATGGAGTTTACGCTGCCATCTCCGCAAGTAATGCCTATATCCCGATGGCAGTAACATCATCTATTCAGAAGTCTACTGCATCCACTAAGAACCGGGATATATGCCACAATAGATGCTGCAAATGCAGGCTCCTGTTTTTCACATCTAGCAAGAACGTGTGCTGAGGCAGTTACAGATGTATTCCTACCTGAACACGCAAGCCCACCTCATTTGGAAGTCTGCTTTCTAAACTGCAGCAGATAAATAGTGGCAAATTAGAGGGGCTAGAGAAGCTGATATAGGAAACATACTGATGCAATGAGAAATGACAGCTGACAAACGTGTCCTCACATGAGAAAACAGAAAATCTATAAAACACACAGCCTTTCAAAAGCATTAGCTGGGCTGGGACCCGCTAGCGCTAGTGTGATCAGTAAATGACAAAGCAACCAAACCGTCCATAAGGGTGTCGCTGTATAATAGAACAGAGTGCAATAATTGATGTGCCAAAGGACCGTCTTCACCCACCAGGAAAGAGGATCGACCGCTGAGTGCGCTGGAAAACTCAGCCCTCCGACAAGTTTCTTTCCTGGAGTTCCTGGTCATTAAGATTGTAAAAATATTCTCTTAAACCACACAGATTAGTAATTGATTATATAAGTGGACCCTTTGAAGTGATTAATTTGTTGATAAAGTATCGATGAAAGAGAGATACACATAATAGGTTACTAATAAAGATCACCTGCACATGAATATGAACATGACTTTATGACTTTCTTCCCAAAGATTTCAGAGGAGAGATGGCTTTAAGATTTAAATTTAACTGGGGCTTGTCGGGTCTTATACTCCTCAGCCTGTTTATCTTTATAGCCGTGTACTTGTACTTGTGACACAGAAAAAAAAAGGTAAGTGTTCTATGGACTTTGTAGAGAAGGGACTCTGTACGTGCCTGTATGCCATTAAAAGTAATCATGTAATAATTGTGAAGTTACGTGCTATATAGTTTCCTTAGCAATGAACTACCAGAATCCCTTCAAAAGTTAATGTGTACTAAATACATCCAAATTTGCTTTTGTTTTTAAGTCATTATAAATAAGCACACGTTCATATTTTCATTAGGATATTGCTCCCATAAGGAAAAAATGTCAAATGGACTAATAAAAGAAGACAGGATGCTATTGAGCTAGGATGAAGTCCCACTTTATTGTGATTGCCATTATCATCTGTTATTTGGTTCTTGGCTCTCTGTTGTAATGTAATATATATTGTTGATATGGTCCACAGTTTCTGCACCTTAGGATGAATATGGTGAAAACAGTTTTGTGAAAAGACGTTGCTAGCATGGTAGCAAGGGACATTGGAGCTACATTGGAGGGTGAAACAATTACTCCAGCCATGCCCGAATACCCTTTTGCTCTTCTCAACTCAGATATATCATTTTTCCTTTGAAAAAAATCTGTTATTTATGACTTTCGTGTTCAGTTTTTAATCTTGGCAAATCTAGCTACTCTTGCCGTTTGAAGATGATGTTTTGGACCCCCTGTGAGCTGGACTTTTGGTTTAATTGTTTTTCCCATTAATGGTGATGGATTTGCACCGATTTAGCCACACAGTGGTTTCCAGTTTCATTTGTATCCAGTGGCATGTGTTTGCAAAGGTAATGGATTTGCAGCTGGAGACCGTTGCAAAGCCATGTGCTACACAAAGAGTCCACGACCTGCGACCTCAGCTTGATTAACATGGTCCTGTACACATCTATCCCAGAGATTATTTTATTTTAGTCTGTGGATTCTTTGAGTGTTCATCCTTGATTTCCAAGACTAGCTTTTAAGGAAAACAATGTGCTTCGAGCTTACTGTTTGTGAGTAGTACCTGGACAGATGAGGGTGCAGCAGTTAATAACAGCTTTTGTGGGTGCTGGTGCAGACCCTACGGCGTTCGTGTTTAGAATAAGAGCCTATAACTTCGAATTCTCTGTCACTTGTTGTTTTCGAAAGGAAGTGAGGTGTAACCACTGCCCAAATAGCCTCTGCTGAAGAGCTGTTTGTTTTGCAAGTTAACAAACCAGAAAGGGTAAGGGACAGGGTACCTCTCTAAAATGCTGTGAGGGCGCTCATCATTTCAACTGTTGCTACAGAAAGGAAGTATTACTTTCACAAACAAAACACCCTGGCTTAATCATTTTCCACTTCTGAATGATGAACGCGTCACACATCTGTATATGTTTTTCTCAGAGTAAATGGCATACTATATGTTTGACGTGAAGAGGCTTTACTGTGGAGTTGCCAAGGTAACTGACCAGCAAGCAGTTCAGCAGATTGCAGACAGGCATTAGAGTACACAGGAATAAAGAAAAGCGCGTGTCATCGTAAAGCCCCGGAGGCCCATGCTAGAGGGTAGCTTGGTTCTGTAGATTGCAGAAATGCCTTTCATGGAAACAGACTGAGGTAGATGTGCTATCCTTGTCCTTGAACTGAGGCGTTATTGCAGTAGCAGGTACCTTTTCATGGTTCCACTTCAGGACCTGCCAAGAGCTATATAGAAAATAGAATCATTTCAATATTATTTAATTAATAACCTTCCCTTTTGCTTGTAAGCTTGCTTTTGCCACCTTATGACAGCCGACACTAAGGGAAACGGTTAGTAATTAGTAATGTAAATGGAGGAGGGTAACATGTAAACTGCTACACACCCATGAGAATTTGTTACACAATTGAAATTTAAATGGAATTTTATATATATTTAATCCATAAACATGAGACCTGTCTTTACCTCTACAGTGTTTTGTATTAGAATATATTCATCCGTTCACTAGGCATTGGTAACGTTATTCAAATATGCCAGATACCTTCTAGGTGCCGAGAAAATAATGAAGGTAAATAAAATTCAGAGCTGAACTTCAAGGTGTTTTTAATCTCTAGGAAGAATAAATTAGATTAGCTCTGAAGAGATCCCTTTAGATTATTCGAAATATTTCTGTGCTTTGGATATAAACTCCTTTTTACATATAGAATGAAATAACTGCTCAGCAGGAGTTCACAACTCTGCATAATTTGTCCGTCTTCCCAGTTTTTCTCCCCCTACCTTAAATATACCCCAAGATCTAGCACCCCTGGTTTAATTCCCTTCCTTGAAAGAACCCCACGCAACTCCGCAATTGTATCGTGTATGTGTGTTCGATGCTGCAATGCCCGAATTCCCCATCTCTGAGTTTCAGAACCTTGCTAGTACTTTAAAAGCCATATTGAATTCTACTTTTCCCATAAATCTTTTCCAATTCTTTCTAGCCTCTGTTGTGGCTCATCATGTTCCCAGGTATTGCCAGAGCAGCGTACTCCTCTGGCATGATACCGAGTTAGGTGGACATTGGTCTCCCAAACCAGATGGTGAACTCGTGGAAGGCAGGGACTAGGTCTCCTTCATTGCTGCATTCTCCATAGCACCTTGTATTCCAGGAGGTGTTGTGGAATTGCAGCTGCTGAAAAACCTCAAATTCTTATCCTCACAGTTCTAGGACTCTTACACTAACGTTTTTGAGAACGGGACCATTTCCACTGGTGAGGAAGTTGTTCTTGGGGAGAAGTTGGGTATTCTGAAGGCCATGGGAAGACTACTTACGAATACTCGCACCAAACAAGGCAGGAAGGGACGAGTCTCCCTGCAGACCTAGTTTGAACCCAGCCTGCAGCTTCCTTCCCTCGGTGACATGGCCTTTGAAGTTGTGTGTTTCGTAGTAAAGCTATGGATCTACGTGAAGCTACAAGCCAAATAGTTTAGTTTAGTTTTACATTTTTGGCAGCCATCCACAGAACCGCAGGGACAAGTTTTCACAGATAAAGAAACATTTTTGTGGGAGTTCCTATTTTTATGCTGAAAAATCTACTGTCAGCGATCTCGCTATCCAGGGCTTTTAGTTAGTTGTGAGCCTGAAGTAAGCAGCGTTGGAGTTCTTAAGGTTAATTACTCCATTTACAAATCCATCAGTGAGTAAGAGAAAGAACTGGCCTGATAGAGTTTATCTGTTTAAAAATTGCAGCCACTAGCCAGTCAGGAAGATAGAAAACCAAAAGAGATTGTAGAGGTGACAAGGGTAATGGCAGTAATGTGTTGGTGGAGATGCTGATATCGGAGGAAAAACAATAGGTGGAAAACTAATCAAACCAATTTGGCCATTTTAATGTACTCCCATCGTATATCTTAAGTAACCAGTGAATCATGAAATCTACCCCATTTCACTTAAAGCAATTATTGGCACTGAATTTTATTATGTAATTGATATCGCTTATTTAGGATGTAGGTTTATATTGCGTGAGTTATTAAATGTCAAGATCAGGTAAAATGGAATAAATCAGTTGTAGGAGAGAGATGAGAAATAACACTCATAGAAAAAGTATCAATGCATTTTTTAATCAGTATATATGAAAGTTGCCTTATATCGATCGATGGTATTATACACTCTGATGTGCTCTGTCTAGCAAACAATACAGCATAGATTCTGACCATTTAAAAATTACACTTTATATTTTGCTTTGGAAAAAAAAACTAGCAATTATGTAGTTGGTTAGTTCTTATGATGCATTTTGCTGGTAATAATTGCAATGAAATCACGAAAAAGATGTTATGAATGTTTTCACTATTTAATAACAATTTAAAACATTAAAATGTGCCTAATTTTGTTTACACAGTATTTTAAAAGTCTCTAAACATGCCAAGTCGGAAGAGTTGTTTGATGTTTTGTTCTAAAATCACTTCCTTTTAAAACAAACTTCTTAACAATATGTTGCATGTTGCTTCAGTTTTCCCTTCCTTTACAGGGTAAGTGAATTGTCAAGAGCATATCTCATTGTTTGTCCATCTCCTTTCTTCCCTCTCCGTTTTCAGTGTACACCATCTTCTCGAAGGTGCACTCTGATCGCGATGTGTACCCATCTGCTGGTGTCCTCTTTGTTCATGTTTTGGAAAGAGAGTCTTTTAAGGGAGAATTTCCACCTTACCCCAAACCTGGTATGTCTTCAATGGGGGGGGAAAAGTGATTGATTTACTACATTTTCCTTTTTGTTCAGTGTGTATAATCTAGGTGACATATGATAAAACATTGTTAACATTTGAAATGGTTTGGGTGCATGATAAATTGGTCATTGTAGGCTATTTTCCATCATAAGATTATAAATTTAATTGCAGAAGGAAATAATTCATTTTTGATTTTGAATAAAGCATATTTTTGGTTTCTCAGTCTTGAGCTTTGTGCTTCTGACAAATGATGTACCTGTATTTGCGTAGAAATAGTTATAGTTATATAATTATGACTTTCATGTTAAAACTTTGAATCTTATATAGTACATTGATTTTTAGAAACCTATACATATGTTATAGAAGAGCATGAAATATGGTATTAAGAAAGTTCTTAAAAAAGCTTTTATAATATGAAATAATTTTATATAATGAAGATTAATTTTTCCCTTAAAGTAATACCATTTGCACAGTCTTATTTGATTCACTATTGGCTTATGTTTTTGTAACAAATGCTATGAAATCAATGAAGACATAGAAAGACTGGCAAGAAAAAATATATTAAATTATTATAATTCTTAAGTAACAAATAAAAATGAATTTTCTGAAAATTAGAGCATTACAATTAATATAAACATTATTTTTGTAGATTATATGATGAAAAGCATACCTGAAAACACTCATAAAATATAGTTAACCATGTTATCAACAGCATTCTAGAATAAAAGGTAGTCTTTTTATCAGTTACTTAAAAAATGTTTTTTAATGTGGTATTCTATGTTGCAAAACTATTTAGCTAAACCTTTTGAGCAAACTCTAATATTTGAGAAGAAAACATGTAGTTAAAAGCATAGTTTCTGGAGTCAGCCAAGATTAAATTCTAGTTTTACCACATAACATGACCACAGAGAAGTTACATAACATGGAAAATTACATATTTCATCAACAAGATTAGGGATAATGATAGTACTACTTTTATAGGTATGTTTCAAAATCAGATGAAATACTGTAGTGCCTGTAAAATCTAGGCACAGTAACAGGGCCAGGTACATGCTAATAAATGATGCCATTATTATTATTATTTATCATTAATAAATGTCATTATTACAAGTCTTTTGGATTTGTAACACTTTTTTCAACTCATCCTCCATTGTTTTAAAATTACATCATTTTTGTTTTAAAATAATATTTTTATAATTTTGAGATATTAAGATTAGTTTGATAGTGTCCAGAGTTTCATGAAAGGAAGGCTTCGCAAGAAAATGAACACCTCAACATGATTGGGAGATTTTTCTGAAAGACAGTTGTCTTATTGGTAAAACTTTCCCACTCCTAGGTGACCAAAATAAGAAAAAAGAAAAAGAAAAGAAAAATTCCTCTGAAGTTGTATGAATCTGCTTTCTTTATTACATTAGATTTCTAGACAAACGGAACAACCAAAAGGATTTTTTCTTTACATGAGGCCCTAATCTGAATTCCCAGATGGATTTGGCTTTGTGTGTGTGTATTTAGTTTGCTACAAATGTAAAAAAAATTTTTTAAGACAGAAATATTTTGATTGAAACTACCAAAGCAACATGTGTGAAAATAACTAACTTGTATTTTAATTCTGTGTTTCTTATCTAGGCGAGATTAGTAATGATCCCATAACATTTAACACAAATTTAATGGGTTATCCAGACCGACCTGGATGGCTTCGATATATCCAAAGGACACCGTATAGTGATGGAGTCCTGTATGGGTCTCCAACAGCTGAAAATGTGGGGAAACCAACAATCATTGAGGTAATGTCTTAGAATGAGCAAAATTGTATATATATATATTTTTTTTTTTGGTAATTTGAGTTTCAAATTTTGGAATTAAAATTACATGGCAATAGTTTCCAGCATTTTATGCATGGAAACACTGTAGATTGCATTTGGAAATGTACCATTCCTTTCTGTGAATTTCCAAAGTCTTTTAAATTTATTGGGGTGACATTGGTTAATAATATTAGATTGGTTTCAAGTGTACATTTCTATGATACAGGATCAGTATATTGCATTGTGTACCCACCATATATTTGGCCCCTTTTACTACTCCCCAATACCGCTTCCCTCTGTTGTCTGTATCTATGAGTTTCAGTTTTATATCCCACATGTGAGTGAAATCATATGGTTCTTAGCTTTTTTTGACTGACTTATTTTGCTTAGCATAACAGTTTCAGGGTCCATCTGTGTTGTTGCAAATGGCAGTATTTCATCTTTTCTTATGACTCAGTAGTATTCCATTGTATATATCTACTACATCTTTATTCAATCATCTATCGAAGGACATTTTGGTTGTTTCCATGTCTTGGCCACCGTGAATAATGCTGCATTGAACAAAGGGGTGCATATATATTTTTGAATAAATGTTTTCAAATTTTGGGGGTGGGTGCAGAGAAGAGGGATTGCTTGGCCATATGAGAACTCTCTTTTTAATTTTTTTAAGGAACTTCCATACTAGTTTTCCATAGTTGATATACCAGTTTACATTCCCACCAACAGTGAATGAGGGTTCCTTTTTCTTCTCAACCTCTTCAACACTTATTATTACCTGTCTTGTTGATAATAGCCATTCTAACAGGTGTGCGGTGGTATCTCATTATAGTTTTGATTTGCATTTCCCTAATAGCTAATGAAGCTGAACATCTTTTCATATATCTGTTTGCCATTTGTATATCTTTTTGGGAGAAGTGTCTGTCCAGGTCCTCTGCTCATTTTTAAGTGGGAGTGTTTGTTTGGTGTTGAATTGTATGAGTTTGTTATATATTTTGGTTATTAATCCCTTGTCAGAGCTGTTGTTTACAGGTATCTTCTCCCATTAGGTTGCCTGCCGTTTTGTTTTGTTGGTGGTTTCTTTGGCTGTGCACAAGCGTTTTAGTTTGATATAGTCTCATTCATTTATTTTTGCCTTTACTTCCCTTGTCTTTGGGGTCAAATTAATAAAGTCTTCTCTAAGACCCAGGTCCATAAGTTTAGTACCGATGTTTCTTCAATGTAATTTACTGTTTCAGATCTTATATTTAGGTCTTTGATCCATTTGAAATAATGTTTGTACATGGTAACAGATTATAGTCCAGTTTCATTCTTTTGCATTTGGCTTTCCAATTTTCCCAGGACCATTTATTGAGAAGGCTTTATTTTCTTCATGGTATGTTTTTGGCTCCTTTGTCAAAAATTATTTGCCCATACACATGTGGTTTGGGGGTTCTTAATCCGGTTCCATTGGTGTGTGTCATTTCACAGTTTTTTCTTTCAGCTTTTATATAAAAAAGAGGGCAGTCCAAATTAGTGGAAAAAATTAAGACACTTAAAAGAAATAGATTACTATAATATGAATTATATTTAAGAAAATAAGTGCAAACTTATCTGCTCCTTATTTTAATTTCAAATTTCATGTTCACTGAAATACAGTCATTATGCAGACATTTTATGAACCTCTCCCATGTACTGAGCATTAGGATAGGTGCTGGTGATAGAAGGATGAATAACAGGTGAGTCCAGGAGTTGGAGCACTGAAGTGGAAACACATATTTAGCCAACACACATAACTGTTATAATAAAAAGGTGCTGTTTGATGAAGAGTTGTAAGAGGGTAAATAGGAATTCACTTCACAAAATAGAAGGAAGGCTGTCTTAGGCAGAAGAAACAGTGCATCAAAATATTGAAGGTATTGACAACCACATCTGTCTCATATGGAACAATGGTATATATCTGAAGAGATGGTGCCACACATCATCAGGTCATTGGGAAAAGGATGTCTATTTATTGAATGGTACTCAGACAATTGGTTAGCCATGTGGCAAGCATAAAATTAGATTCTTACTTCATAGGAAATATAAAACTCAAGTCTAGATTGAGGATTTAAATGTGAAAAGCAAAATTTTAAGCTATTATATGATAGTGTAGAAGAACTTTCTGAGTTTGGGGTCCGGAAGGAGTTCTTAAATAATAACTAACCATTTTTATTTAAGAGAAAAGATTGATAAATTTTTGCTATATTAAACTTGTGAACTTCTGTTCACCAAAGAAGCCATTAAAAAAAAGACAACACACATACACACACATATATATATATACACACACATATATATATCCCACAAAGCAATGGTGACCCAAAAGTTCATCAGCAACAGAATAGATAACTAAATTGTGGAGTAATTAGTCACACAGTGAATGTTTACAGCAACACTGAACTAAATCTTGCCCAGTCTCATGGATAAATGTTTTAAACATAATGTTGAATAAGAAAACACCAGTCCCAGAAGACTACATACAGTTTACCATTTTTATAAAGCTCAAAAAACAAGCAAATTAAATATTTTAAGCGTACATGCATTTATAATAAAGCTATATTTAAAATGAAGGGTATGATAAATACAAAATTCAAAATGGCATTTCTGGTTGGAGAGAGGCAAGGGGCTAAGATAGAGAAATACATGTGCTGTGCGAGGATTCACAGGGGTTCATTATGTTCTTATACCTTATAACTAAGAGATAACGTTATCAATATGTATCAAATAATATGCCAGAAATATAATGATGAAAATATAGCATATCTTTCATCTAGCACAAGTAGTAAAAAACTCATTTCTATATCCATATATAGTAACATATCTACAGTTTTAAAATATTCTATTAGTAGTATAGTCAAAAAAGTTTTACATATCTTAAACTAATACATAATCATATAACTCTGCTTAATTTATTCTGTAGATATTTATTAAGCATCTAAATTAGATGAGCCACTCTTCTAAACATAGGGAAGCAAAAAAGCAGGCACCAAAAAACAAAACAAAACAACAACCCACAAAAGCATGCACACACATATACCTCAGTAAAATTTGATTGAGGATATTACAGTATTTAAATAATCTCATTAGAAGTGATAGGAGGACTGTATTCTGTTATAACTGTTAACATTAAACATTAAATATAAATTCAGATAATAAAATTATTCTTCCTAATTCATGAAATGGTTTTCACTCCCTATAGTAGCTGTGAATTTTTAAAAACAATCACATTAGAATTCATGAAATTTACAATATTGAGATTTGTGATAATTAGGAAAGGCTACCCATAAAAATATTGCCACTCATTTGCAAATGTCTAATATTTCTTTCTGAGCTTTAACTTTGAGATATTATAACAAATAGTAGAAGATTGATGCTTTTTTTCTCAGTGAGAATGATTAAGTTTTTTGCAGGGTGAACTTTTAAAAGCATGAAAATTCCTAAATGAAATCTTTATTACATTTTTTTCATTTGCTTCTTTGTGAACAGAGTTCCTACTTCATTTTAATGACTAGTCTTTATTTCATTGTTAATCTAATTAATCATGTGTCCAAAAAATATAGGTAGGAAGTCATTAAATCCAACAGAAATCCGACAGATTGTGGGGAGAGTTCTTTTAACTTTGTGTAATAGTCTGCTTTTCAAAATATATAGTTTTAAATATTATTAAAGGTTTGGAATTACTCCAAAATTTTGATTTTTACTGTATTCATAAATATTCCTGAGTGTAATTTATTTTATTTAAAGCTTTATGATGCTATGAAAATCTTTAATATTTGTTTTTATTTTTTTAAATTTATCTTTATTGTTGAAAGTATTACAGATGCCCCCCCTTTCCCCCCCATTGACCTTCTCCATCCCTCTCCTGTCCCCTCCTCAGGCCTTCACTGCACTATTGTCTCTGTCCACGGGTTATGCATATATGCATACAAGTTCTTTGATATTCATTTTTAAATGAGCAAGATATTTCTTTTATGAGTCAGTTTGTTCTACTTTTTTTTCTCAGTGTCAACCACAGCTGTAATCACTGTCAGAAGGCTGGTGCCGGGATGCTAAGACTTTGCACAATCTATTAGTTTTTGGGGTTTTTGAGGTACTGCAGACCTGTCTGAACGATTTCCTATCTGTCATAAAGTTAATTATTCCTTGAATTTTGAACTATTATTCTGGTTTTGGCCTTCGCTTTGTTTGCTGTTTGCAGTGGCTATTTCTGAGTTGACTTTGATGTGAGGTCATTGGCTCTTCAAATGTTCACTAATATTTGACTGTACAAAGGGATTGATCTGTGTTTTGAGCATGTGCCATAAGCTTTATAGACCATGACCCTTACTGTTTTACTCCCATCATAAGTGGAGATGTGATTTCCCAAGGGTTATTCATGACATTTTTTTTGACTGGTTGGTGTGCAAACAACACGGAGATGTGCTTGTTTTAATGTGTCCTTTCCAGGACAATCCTTAAGCTTCATTTAAAAGTACAAAAATAAAAGTTGTTTTGGTGTTTTTGAAATTTTACAATGGCACTGGTAAGTAATTCATAATGGTTAATCCATTTACTAATGGTACCTCTGCATTGTGATGAGCACTTAACGGTCTTCCGTGAAAGAGTCTCTCTGATTTTAACTTGTTTCGGCATGTTAAATAGACCTGACTAATGATTTCTCTTCCCATAATATTGCTAAAAGCTCTGAGTTCTTATTGCACAGAGAAGGAATATTTTGTAAGTATATAAACAAATCATGAAAATGGAAAGGACAGTATGTTTTCATTTTGTCCTTAATGAATTTTATTTTCCAAATAACATTTCACTTTTTTAATATGATTTTCATTTTCCGATAGATAACTGCCTACAATAGGCGTACCTTTGAGACTGCAAGGCATAATTTGATAATTAATATAATGTCAGCAGAAGGTAGGTCTGAAAAAATGTGTTGCTGATTGCTTCTTTGTTTACAAGAATATTTCATTATATTTTATGTCTGTGTAAAATATAGTTAAAGATTTTAAAGTACCAGATATCTAATATAACTAATGAAATACTAAAATGTAGAAAAGAAAACTAAGCAATATTTAATTTGTTATAAATACCATGATGTGTTAGGGCCATGGTCGGCAAACTGCGGCTCGCGAGCCACATGCGGCTCTTTGGCCCCTTGAGTGTGGCTCTTCCTAAGCCTTAGGAGTACCCTAATTAAATTAATAACAATGTACCTACCTATATAGTTTAAGTTTAAAAAATTTGGCTCTCAAAAGAAATTTCAATCGTTGTACTGTTGATATTTGGCTCTGTTGACTAATGAGTTTGCCGACCACTGTGTTAGGTTGCCACTTATTTCTTCAGGCCTTGTTTTCCTTATCTGTAAAATAAAACTAAGAATAAAATTGCTCTTATCAGTCTGGGATACAGATTCCATGAATTAGGCATGAAATGTGCTTCACTTAGGACTGAGCACAGAGTACACAATCAGTAATTATTAGCTAGTTTCATTATTTTACTTTAAAACTTATCATAGTTTTTTTTGTGAAGATAAGGAGTTATTGATGGACAGAAGTAAACTGTAATTTGGGTCACACACTACTTCCTAACAGCTAATCATGCATCAGAATTGCCAGGGTCCATCAGCAATTTAGAGTTACATATGCTCAAATTATAAGTGATTCCCGAGGATTTGGAAGGACCCAGGGACTACTCCAAGAATTACCCTTTCAAATATTTGACCCTATTTTGGCACTTGATTGGGAAAAATACATACCAACTAAAAACTTTGCAGTTAAAATGTATATATCATGGGGTACTCCTCTCTATATCAGATATTATTTATGAATGAGGGTAACAGGAGGAGAATGAACATGGCATATTCCCTCCCGAAAGCAGGAAAACAGTGTGTACCCTGGGTAGGGGGATTCTTCTATGTACCAGTACAGTTAAAAACAAATGAGCAAACACAAAAAACTTTTTCAGAACCTACTAATTTGGATTGTGTGATAATTCAGCAAAGGCTAGGTTAAAAGTTGCTTTTATACTATACAAAAGAAAACAATTTCTATAGATTTGCTAATGTAATCCAAAATTGAGGAAATTCAAAAAAAATTGAGGAAATTGCTTGAAGACTTTGAACCCCTTTACATGAGTTCTTCCCAGGGGTTATAGCAATATCAGTTGCAGGCAACAAATCTGCTAGTTTGAAATTGTGAATGACCTTCATATATGCAAAGCAAGTCCCAGTGCCGGTTCTGTAGGCTTGGACAGAAAATTCCCTGTCCACTTTTTCGCTTCCCAAGGGCTTTGGTAGGTATTGACATTTGGGTCAGCGAGACTTGTACTTGACTCCAGTTGTATTTGGATGCTTGCATCCAGTCTAATCGGTCCCTGTAGAATTAGAATGCCCTTAATGAACAGAATAATTGCAAAGTTTCCTTTTCCTAAGGATTTCAACAGTACAGTTAGTTATATAGTTACCTGTCAGCGAGCGTGGGTCACTCACCTCACCGTTACGCTCAGAGTGACTCAAAGCCCTTTGTCAGGTATGGGAGTCCCTGTTAGTCTGTAGTTTGAACCTCTTCTTTCTCAAGTCTTCTCTCAGTCCTGTGGCTATAGAGTCCACAGGCATCCTAATAGGTGTTAGTGGTGTGTGGGGACCCATGTCCCAGCAGACACTAGTGGAAAACCACTACACAACTATAGAATTAAAAGGTGGCTTTAGGGGCTATTTATCTAAAAATAGGGGTTTTGAAATGTGTTGACGAGGGAGGAAGAGTAGATGGGTTTGGGGTTTTTACTTCTGACAGAGCTGCTCTACTGCTTTTTACAGAGGGTTCTGGGGCCCCAAGCTATGAAAACCAGGGAACCAAGTGGCATGCATTTGTCCTTGCTGGTATAGATGGAATTGATATGGGCTCTAGGATGTGCATCTTGGAGCCTGACCTCCATACATGCCATTTCTTCCAGATAAAGTTAGGAAAAGAAATAAGAGTGGCATATCAGGATAATCACGCTCCGTCTGACTCCTTGCCCAGCTGTCTCCTGCTTGGAGAGTCCTAATGGGAAATTAGTCCTGGAGACTCACACAGCCTGGAGCTGAAGGAGAGGACACAGTGATTCTTTAAATTGGGTTCAGTACCTCGGAGGCCTGCCACCAATCTCTTGGCCTACTGCTCCCTTGGCCTCTGTGATGTCCAAATATAGCAGGCCTGGGATTTCCCCAAAGTTAGAAAGCTTGAGTGACTCATCTCTGGGAGCCCTGGCAGCCACGCTTGGCTGGGTAGACAGCAGGCAGCTGCACAGCCCGGAGCCGCTGAGGGGCGTGGCGGCAGCCGGTCTCATAAAGGAATGACAAAGTGGGGTCACATGGATTAGGACAAGCCAAGAAACAGTTCTCCAAAAAGTAACATGGGTCATAAGAAACAAGTTTTGAACAGTGGATATAAAAACACTGAATGAAATTAATAGAGGGTAGACTTCTCGCATGCTCAAAACTGTATTTGGCATTATTTATAAATGTCATTTATTGCCAAGACACTGTTCTTCATGACGTATTTCTGCACAACCATTTCTTGGTATGGGGAAAAATGTAATATGATTAAGCTACTGTTTATCTGTAAGAAACAGGAAATGTTTCTATATGAAACAGGAAACTTATCTACATAAAAGAGAATATATATATACCTCACATTTTAGAAGATTGCAGATGGCCTGTACATCAAGCAAATCTAACAAAACCACAAGCAGCATAAATGACAGTGTCGGAAATGAGTAAAGAACCTTCTGTGATTAGGGCCTTGGAGAACTCATTCTTTAGGAAGAGATGCCACACTCTAGAAAACTCTCTTGAAAACTTTAAAGCCAGAATGTCTACCCTGACATCACCACAGGCATTACGTACCCTTTCATATTAAAGTGGCTTCATAAGAAATGAGGTCATCACGATTTCAGTTGTTTATTGTGTAGTTTTTATTTTTTATTTTATTATTAAGTAAGAGTGAAATACTTTATAGATAAGAGTTTTAATAAAATAAGTCAGAGGGTGTATACATTGAATAAATTACTCTGTGTATAGTCCAGAAACATTTTCCCTTTAAAGGAAGAATTTAGATAACCAACCTGTTTATATTATGATAGTAATTGCTAAAGAGAAGCACTTGTATACAGTCTCCCTTAGCTTAGATAAAAGTCATATAAATTCAAATGAGGGTAAATTTCTGAACCTCAGGATCAGATTCCCCTTCTGAAAGAATGGAGAACAACACAAAGACCTACTCACGCTCTGGTTGTGAGTAATAAATGTGACAATTCACCTCATTCCATTAGTTTGTAAGTATTAATAAAAAAGAAGCCTTTATTATTACAGAAATATTAAACAAAAGAAAGCTATTTTTATCTTAATATAACAATTAGAACAAGGGAGATGATGATTTACAATTCAAGAATAACATTTGAGAAAATGAAATAAATTATATTTACTCTTTATTGAGAGTATGAATTGGACATTTGATTGTTTTAAAATATTAATTTTGAAATATTTGGAGAGAAATATTTATGAGATATTAGGGAAGAGGAAAGCTAAATCTGTATGAGATAAGGAATTTAATGAGAATTTTAAAACATAACTTTTCTAAAATATTTAATTATGGAGTGATCAAAATAGTAATATTGTTATAATTTCAGAATTTTTATTGAAAATATAATCAATATTTATTTTAGTAAAAAGTACTCCGTAATGTTTTAGCATGCTCCAAAATACAGCCGTGCATCACATAACAACATTTTGGACTGCAGAGAGGACATGGCCCCATAAGACTGTAATGGAGCTGAAAAATTCCTATCACCTAGTGATACTGTAGCCATTGTGACATTGTAGCACAATGCTAAGCTCTTGTTTTAAATAAATTGAGTAGCCTAAGTGTAAAGTTGTATAAAGACTACAGTCGTGGACAGTAATATCCTAGGCCTTCACATTCGCTCACCTCTCACTCACTGACCCACCCAGAGCAACTTCCAGTCCTGCGAGGTCCGTTCATGGTAAGGGCATTATGCAGGTACAACAATTTTTATCTTTTATACCATAATTTTTTATTTTATGTCAACTTTGCTTTACATTCAATATTATTTTATACTAGTCTCAGGTACAATATACTATATTTTTACTGTATGTTTTGACACACAAATACTTTCCATTGTGTTATAATTACCTACAGTGTCTAGTGCAGTGACTTGCTGTACAAGCTTGTAGTCTAAAAGCAATGGGCTATACCGTTCAGCCTAGGTGTGTAGCAGCAGGCCATACCATCCAGGTTTGTGTAAGTGCACTCTAGGATGTTTGCACAACACATTTATCAGAATGCGAAATGGAATGTGTATTCCTGTTGTTAAGCAATGCATGACTATACTGCACATTAAAAATGTGTTATTTCAAATCATATACCAACAAGCCACAAGCAAGTACTGATATTTTATGATGTTCTCTCTTTTTGGAAAGAATGTTGCTCTGTGCCCAAGGAATAGCACTACTTAGGGTTGTAATGATTAAATGAGACGATATATTTGAAAAAGATCTGTTAATTTGAAAACACTATTAATACAAAATATTATTCCTACCCATGTTGCGTTCCGGAAGTGCCCCTTCTGCCTGGGTGAGGCAAGAAAGGAGGCCAGCAGGTCATTGGCAAGTTGGAGGCTGATTTGGCCTTTTTTTCTTTCTTTTTACCAAATCCTGTAATTATTCACTGCCCTGCTGTGCCCTTGAATTGTAATGCATGGTAGATAAAATTCTGTGACAAATGTATGTTATATTTTTAGATACATCCCTGTTATACAGAAAGCCTTTAAAGTCAGGATTAATATCATTTTCCAAAGGCAGGACTGTGACAGAAATAAACAAGTCTAGAATTGTTCTTTTGTTTCCCTTTCCAAAGACCACTTCACTAAAGCTATGCATACCCTTTTCCACCAAAATTAGATTTCCCGTTACCATACCAAGCGGAATTCTTCATTAAAAATATGAATGTAGAAGAAATGCTGGCCAGCGAGGTGCTCGGAGACTTCCTTGGGGCGGTGAAGAATGTGTGGCAGCCGGAGCGTCTGAATGCCATAAACATCACGTCGGCCCTGGACAGGGGCGGCAGGGTTCCGCTCCCTATCAATGACATGAAGGAGGGGTAAGCAGACCTTTATCTTGTTGCCTTCAATATGAATTTTTAAATATGGTTATCTTATCATGCTTATTATAGATGGAAGATGGTCTATTGCATTTTTTAAAAAAATAAGATGTGGGTATTGTAAAGATATGAAAATACTAGCAATTTTCTGTATTGATAAAGAGGTTATGTTAACGGTTCTTTATATCTGATGTTCCAGGTCCTGTGAAATCTAATTGTAGATCAGGATCAGCAATCATAAATTACAGCGCTGAGTCTTTTGTACCTTCTGTAGAGAAACTGATTATTTAGGACCCGGAATTTCAAAGGACATTGATGCCCCAGTTATCAGCTGCAGCAGGACATGCAGACTGCTGTAACTTTATGCTAGGCAACTATTTCTTTGCCTTTAACATTCTTTCCACCATGTGTCAGTGACTGGTGGCTGAAGCGGATTTGAGACCCATTCCTAAAGCCCGGCCTTGTCATTTTCAAGCTGGATGACGTTGGGCGAAATGCTGCATTCCTCTGTGCCTCAACCTCCTCATTTGCTCCCATGGGGAGTTTGCTCTCCCTCTAGTTTGTCACAATGGTGAAGTGAAGCAGTGCTTTTGAAAGAGAGTTATCTGTTCCCAAGCCTTACAGAGGATGACTCAGCCCTCATAGAGGTTCAGAAGCACTC
This sequence comes from Myotis lucifugus, assembly GCF_000147115.1. Taxonomy (NCBI): domain Eukaryota; kingdom Metazoa; phylum Chordata; class Mammalia; order Chiroptera; family Vespertilionidae; genus Myotis; species Myotis lucifugus. The sequence goes on along the minus strand of NW_005871063.1, from coordinate 3,495,452 downwards.
CTATACCTGGGCAAACTGAAAAGTCAGTGTCAGCTAGACTTTGATCTTTAATTTTTAATCTGTAGGTTGAAGCAGATCCTATAAACATATGAGATATGGAATGAGTTATATTTTGGGTAGCATATTTCCTTTCCAACTCCTTCATTCATATTCCTGATAACATTTTTACACAGATGATATCTGGAATTACCTAGAATGCCTGAATTAATAAGAATTAAATTTAAGGCCAGCTATAAAGGAGGACGTTGTTGGAAATAAGGGAAAATATCACAAGTAGACGTAACTAAAGTATGAGGGAGTAGGCAGAAGCGGGGTAAGGGCTAAGCAGTGAGCTGTCAAGTCCAGCTCACAAATTTCAGAACGAAACTGTACCTGCTATGTTACAGTAATGTGTTCTGAAGCCAGCCAAGCACACTTAGAAGTGTTGCTTTTATCTCGTTTTTTGGGCAGCTTTTTCCGTGAAAACGTAATTCTAGAATTCAAATGTTTACGTCAGAGTTACAACCTGATTCTCTGAGTCATTAAGAGAGAACTGTGGAAAGAAATGAACAGAGGTATCTCCCCGGAACACCTTCTCCAAATGGGGAATCTTTCCAGCATTTGTTAAAGTCATGTGTTCTGTGATGATTGTCCAGACAGTGAGCAAAGGTGTTGGAGGGAGCACCATGAAAGCCAGGCATTGGTAGAGGTTCCCACAGTGGTGCTCTCTTCTGGGCGCAGCCCTTCTCCAACCACTAGTGCAGGCCCCACCCACTGAGGCACTTTTGGAAACAACTAAACTCCATTGAACTACATAACTCTCTAAACCAAACTCCCACCTAAAACAGTGCTTCCCAGCTATGTCTAGCCTGAGACTTGTCAGTAGGCACCTTAACAAAAATACAGCTAGGTTCCGACCTCTGATTCCCCCTAGGGATTCTGAATCTTTGAGTCTAGGGCTGGGTCTGAGCATGTGACTCTAAATTAAGAACGGAATTTTTGTCCCTCAAGTACTTGTTGGAGAATTCGGTCATTAGCTGACTGACCCCCAACACCTGCTAGAGGGTGGCATGTGCTATCAGGCATTTGAGAGAGTCAGTCCCATGGCATTTATTTGGACCTGGTCTCAGATCCCTTCCCAACTTGAAATGCTTTCCGCGAGTTTTAATTTAATGTTAAGCCATAACCTTTACAAAGTATTCAAAAAGTCTTTCAAAATAGCATTTCTATAAATTATACCCAAAGCCAACTCTATTACTACAATATCCCTCTACAAGCACTAATTAATTAAAATCCTCCTTGAGTATAATTCCAGAAGAAAACTTGTCCCTGGGAATGATTTTGCATATTTTCTTCAGTTGTTATCTAATGTTGTAGTAACAATTTTTTTTAACCCCTGTTGCCTTAAATTTAGAAATAAGTCCAATGCTTAACTCATCTCTGGTGCCTTCCTTTCTTTTTTAATGGTGTATATCATAATTACCAATTGACTTAATAAACTTTTGCCTCTGTACTTTCTTTTGAAAATAACATGGGCTTCAAATCCCTTTTAAAAATGAAATAGTGAAAAGATCAAGAGATAGGGCCAGAGATAGCAAAAAAAAAAAAAGCATCCCTTCCTTTTATAAAATTTTGTTTAAAAAATATACACTTCAGAAGTACTAATTAAGTACCTAAATATGTGTTCTACTTTATACTTAGCATAAGCCTCAATCTCTGATCTTTTTAAAAAAAATTTCATGAAATATTTTTCTATTTCTCATGGCAGCCATAATCCACTAATTGCAGATGTTTCCATATTTGCTATATATGGTCGATGAGGAAGAGAAACTCACATGGTAGACCCTCAGAGTAAGCTTACAGCCAGCCCCTGCACAGCCCAAGCACCACTAAATGTCAATCATCAAGAACCCATTGAACAGCATCCCAGCTCCTCTTTCTTCTTGATGTGTATTTTTCATCCCTGCAGAACTCACTGACAGCTTTCAAACTTCTCCTCAGTCTAACAGAAAACAATTATAAAGATTTATGTCAAAGTGAGTGAGCTCCTGCGAAGGAACGCTGAGCCTCCTGGAAAGATTCCCTTTCACTCGCCAGACCTGTAACCCCAGGGCAACTGTGCTCTCTCCCAGTGTGTGGTCTTGGTGCCACTTTCGCTCCTGACGCGGAGCCAGAGGCTAAGGACTCTGTGGATGCATTTAGCCTGGGATAAAGCTGGTGGCAAGAGGAGCAGGTTCATATTTCATTCTAGGCATGGCAGAGCTGCCAACCTGGGGTGAGTGATGTGGTGTAAATGGTGGCTATGAAGGGAATGATGGGGTGTGAGGATTAAAGAATAGACTCACTTTTCATAAGAGATTGTCAAACCTACCACTATTTCCTCTGGTTCCCAAAGCATGTGGATCTAGCCCCAATCAGCAACAGAGAATCCTGGTTTATTCTCCTAGACAATCGCGCAGAGTACTCCCTGTAATTAATGGTTTGCCCTCCGCCCTACCAAGGCCTCAGAGAGAAGTTACACTTGAGGAAGAGAATGTAAGTCAGTGGCTGCCAAATACCGCTGTGATGCAAGATCATGATCCTGGGCCAGTCCCTGGTGCTCTGCTGAATCGTCCCCATGTTTGGTGATTTACAAGATTGTCCTTTATTCTTAAGTAATGAACCTTCGATATTTTGGGTGCATTATTTTAAAATAATGTGCTTTTGATATCCTTTCATTTAAGGAATGATGGTGATAGCAGATAGAATTTTTAAAAATAGTTTTTAAATACAAAAAAATATTGAAGACCCATATGAATCTGTTTTTGTAAGTTTAAAAACAAATAAATGAAGTCAATGCAACTAGATGTCTAATATCTAGTCTTCTAAGTTCTATGCATACATTCATGCTTTTCTTTCATAGTTTAGTATTTTGTAAGTATTTTTTTGGGGGGGGGAATAGTGTATTAGTCTGGGGGTACAGTGTCTTCAAAATTACAGTCTATGGCCCAACTAGTGTAGCTCAGCAGTTAAGCGTTGTCCCAGGAACCAAGAGGTCAACAGTTCAATTCCCAGTCGGGGCACATGCCCAGGTTCCTGGCTCAATCTCCAGTGGGAGGCATGGAGGAGGCAGCCGATGTTTCTCTCTATCCGTCTCCCTTTCTCTCTCCCTTTCTCTCTCTCTCTCTCAAAAAAAAATAATAAAAACATATTTTTAAAAATTACTGTCTATGTTCACAGTCCATTAGGGTGCAGACAGTAGTCAGAACATTAAACCAAAGTGTGGTACATGCTACCGTTGAGGCTGTCATAACGAAGAGTGCTCCGCCCACGTCGGGCGGATGCCTAAAAAGGGTCCAGAGAGGAGGTGAACTGGAGCCTGGCCCGAGTTTACAATGTGAGTACAAATCAGCCTGCTCAAAAAACGAGGAGGGGGGATTCTAGGCGAGGGAACGGCTTGGGCCCTTAGGGAGAACGCGTGGTGGATTTGGAAATGGAGAGTAGGGGTCCAAAAGTGATAGTTACCAAGGAGGCAAGCCCAGGCCACCTAAGGCCTTGTGCACCAGGAAAAGGTGTGCGGCTTTTATCCTGAAGCATTAGGGACCTTTGCAGAAAATGGCTGATATTAAAGTTTTCGTTTTAGCAGGTGGGCGTGCTAAGCCTACCACATGAAAGAACAGAGCAGACCCACACGTCTCCTTTCTGCCAACAGGAGGCCCCAGGAAGCCAGAAAGGCCTGGGCCTGTGTGCCCGTTGCCTCTTCTGAGAATCCATTCCTTCTCCAGGGGGAGGACTGAGCAAGCAGTGGGACTAGACTCTAGAAGTGTCCTTTATTTTGTTTCTATTCTGTATTAGATCATTTATTTAGTTTTATGGTGATTGATTGATTGCAGATATGGACAGAACAAAGAAGTGGGTAGGGGACAGAGGAAGGAATCGAGGTGCATGGAAGAGCTCAGGAGTGCCCGGGCGATGTGTTATTTATGTAGACACATTCTACTCGAAACTGTCCTTATCTCCCATCTACACAAAATAAAGTATAAAATACGTTCAGTCCTTGGACAGTTAGGTAGAAAGTACAATCATTAGACCCATTTATCTGGCTATTGCTGAAAAAGGCAGACTTTTAACTTACATTTTTTACCCGTTTCTCATTTCTTCACATTGTCTGTGTAAATGCCTCAGCAAATGCGTTTTCCCTCAAGGGAAATTGAGTTGCTCAAATTGGAAGACGAAAAACCTTCATAAGGAACAAGTTCTATCTTGTGTTTACCGATTCCTGAGATCAGATCTGAGGAACCATGTTTTGATAACACTGCTTGAGAGCCTTGTCCTTGATAATGTTATATCTTTACACACATATGAATGTTTGGAAATAGATTGCTAAAATCATAAAGGTAAAAATCATCCTCATAAAAAATTCTAATTTCTATATATCAAAAAGCCAGCTGAAAGGAAAACAAGAGCTTATGAAAATGTAATTTTAGTGTGAATAGATAGAGTTATTGTTATACATAGCCTCGTGCAACATTACTTTTTAAAACCAACATGTTGAAACTTACTGGTTCTACAAAAGAAACACAATATATATACACATTATTTTTTACCTACAAGGCAATTCCAATATCTACTTTTCTTGAACATATTATTTATAGCCTATTTGCATTTTATTTATTAACTGATTTCCCAGCTTTATTGAGATATAATTTAACATGTTATATAAGTTAAGGTGTACAACATAATGACTCTATGTATATATACTGATAAAGTGAAATGATCACCACAGTAAGTTTAGTTACTATCCATCACCACATATAGCTACACACTTTTTTTCTTGCGATAAGAATTTTAAAGATTTACTCTCTTAGCAACTGTCAACTCTTCTACTGCTTGTGTTTTTAAACTGGCAAGATGCTTTTCATTCAGGTATTTATTCTGCAAATAGGCTCCCTGAGGACAGCGAAAAAGGCTGGGTTCAAGGAGAACTAATAAGGGACTGTTGCTCCATCCCCTGTGGAAAGTGATGGTGACTAGAGCTAGAGTTGTAGCAGTGGGAAGGCACAAAGTGGACAGGCGTGTATGAGAGTTCTTTCAGGGTGAATGTCAGAGACTGATGATGGATTGAATATGTGGGAAGAAGGACAGGACTCAAAGATGATGGTGCTTGAGCATCTGGCCATGCCAATCACCGAGAGAGAAGAAGAGAGAAGGAGGAACAGGTGGAGGTCGGGTGGGGTGGGGTGATGATGAGCTCAGTTCGGAACGTATTAAGTTTGTGAAGCTTATGGATCATCCCAGTACAGATGAAAGTAATTTGGCAGTATGTATCAACTGTCATAAAAGTGTTTCCACTTCTAGGCATCTCTTCCAAGATAGTAACATTAAAGAGTATGCACAGAGATAGTCTTTGCGATATTATTTATAACATCAAAAAATTGGAAGCAACTTACATGTCCAACTCTGAAATAATTGCTGAATAAATCATGTGCACTTAAAAATTATATTGCCTTACATCTATAATTACAAAGACTGTACAATAGGGAAAATGTTTATGATGCATTAAGTGAAAAAAGATACAAAATTATATTTTAGAGACAATTGTAATTAGGTTAAATATATGCATTTGAAAAATATGCTGCATAGTAAATTGGAAAATGAAAATAGCTATCTTGGTAATATTAATTCTGTCCTTATATCCCAAGTTTTATGTAATGTTTTGTGTTGCTTTTTAATTTGAGAAAAAAATAAACTTTTCACAGCACCAAAAACATATGTTTATGCCCACTTATATTATCTTGAAGTGAATTAATTTAAAAATTATTAATTATAAATGCAAATCAGTGTCATGTTAAAGCAAAAGGACCGTTGTAAGAAATATTCATTTTAGTTCTGTATGTACAAATATATTTCACAATATCAAGGGAAAATATGGTCTTTGCTAGGCAATTAATAAGGAAGCTTACAAGTAATTTGTTTTAAATGAACTATGTTTAAGTCTTTATTGTGAAAGTCTTACATATGTCCCCTTCTTTTCCCCATTGACCCCTTCTGGCCAGCCCCCACCCCAGGCCTTCACCAAACTATTGTCTGTGTCCATGGGTTATGCATGTATGTATACCTGTTCTTTGGTCGATCTCTTCCCACCCATCCGCTCACCCCCGCCTTCCCTCTGAGATTCAACAGTCTGTTCCATGCTTCTATGAACTATGTTGAGATTCACTGATCATCTACATACTTTACCAATGGTTTCTCACATATACGTTTTTTCTCAATTTTTCATTTTATCTTCAGTTTCTGTATAGTATATACTATTTGCCTCCCAAAGGCATCATGGTTTTTGTTTAATGTTCTTTTAAAAGAATTTTCAGTTCAAATGTACAATTCACATAAGTATAACCAAATGAGCTTATGTAATCGTACTCTGGGGCACAGTCATCAACTCAGGGTGTGACTTCATATTTACATTGACATAGCTTTGAATTTTTGTGCTGTACTTTATTTATTTTTTTAACTTTAAAAGTAATGTTATTTTTTCTTTTTACAAAAATAATACATGCTAATTATAGAAAATCCATGGGGAAAAGAGCATACAAGCAATAAGCAAATACAAATTATCTACCCCTCAAAGATAATTGTGCTGCACTTTAATTTTTTAAAATAAAAGCTTTATTCAGATATAATTCACATATCATACAATTCACCTATTTAAAGTATATAACTCAATGGTTTTTAGTTTATTTCCAAAGTTGTACAATCATTACCAGAGTCCATTTTAGAACATTTTCATCATTCCAACAACCCCCTCCCACATCCATTTAGCAGTCACTTACCACCACACCCTCCAGCCCCAGGCAACCACTACTCACTTGCTATCTCTCTAATTTTCCGTATTCTGGACATTTCATATGGATGGAATTTGTGACTTTTTTTTTTTTTACTTAGGATACTGTTTTAAAGGTTTATCCACAATGTAGCATGTATCAGCACTTCATTCTTTTTTTTTTTTTTGGCTAATATTCTAATGTATAAATATTCTATCTTTTATCCATTCAGTTGATGAGCATTTGTATTGTTTTCAGTTTTTGACTTTTAGGAACAATGCTCTCTAAACACCCATGTACAAATTTGTGTAGAAACATATTTTCATTTCACTTAGGAGTGGAATTGCTGGTCACACAGTAACTCTGTATTTAAACTTTTGAGTCATTGCTAGGCTGTTTTCCAAACCAGTTGCACTGCTTTACATTCCCATCAGCAGACTAGGAGAGTTCAGTTTCTTCATATCTTCACCAACACTTCGTATTATCTGTCTTTTTTATTAGAATGGGTGTGAAGTGGTGTCTCTTTGTGGTTTTGGTTTCTCTTTTGCTAATGGCTAATGATGTTGAGCATCTTTTCATGCTCTTATTGGACATTTGTATATTTTCTTTGAGGAAATTTCTATTTAGATTCTTTATCATTTTAAATTGGATTTGAGTTGTAAGTCCTTTATGAATTGGGAGTGCAAGTTCCCTTATTAGATCTATGATATGCAAATTGTTTCTCCCATTTCATGGGTTTCCTTTTCATTTTCTTAAAATGTGTCCTTTGAAGCACAAAGTTTTTAATTTTGATAAGTCCAATTTATCTATTCTTTCAATTATTGCTGGAACTTTTGGTGTCATATCTAAGAAACCATTGCCTAATCCAAGGTCATGACAATTTATGCTTGTTTCTTTCCAGAATTTAATAGTTTTAATTCCTGCATTTATGTCTTTAATCTATTTAGAGTTACTTTTTATATGGTGTGAGGTAGGGGTCCGACTTCATTATTTCACATGTGGAAATCTGATTGTCCCAGCATCATATGTTGTAAAGACTATTATTTCCCCCATTGAATTGTCATGGCACCTGTGACAAATTTTAGTTTACTAAATGTAAGGTTTATTTCTGGACTTTAATTCTGTTCCATTGATCTACATGTCTATCCTATGCTAGTACCACATGGTCTTGATAATTGTTGCTTTGAAATTGGTAATTGTGAGTCTTTCAACTTTTTCTTTCAAGATTTTTCTTCTGTGGGTGGCTATTTTGGGTCCCTTGAATTTCCATATGGATTTTAGGATCAGTTTGTCAATTTCTGCAAGGAAGTCAGCTGAATTTTACTGGGTTTACTTCATAAGTACCTATAATATTGTCACTAGGAAAGTAATTAATATTTAATTTAGAGTAATTTCCTGCTTTTCTCTTTTCTTTTGAAAGACCTATATGATATTTCTATTTTCTCAAGCTGCTCTAGGATTATTTAAATGCTAATATTGTGAGTCACCTATTGGTCAGTTAAGTAGAATTGTTTTCCCTAATTGCCAAGATACACACCAAGAAAATAAATTTCACATGCCTAGTTTGTGTTTAACAAGCAATAGTTTTATCTTATATTACCCTCTTAGATAAAACTTTGAGAGATCATGTAATGAGAGATCTAACAGTAGGGCTCCATGAAGTGGAAAGGCGGACTGGACTCTTGGGTAAATAGCTAATACTTCCTAAAGCTCCATTACCTCCAGGGGTGTAATTTCACAATCTTATTAAAATGCTTCAAGGGAAGATATATTACTAATAATTATTTATTATTTTAGCAATTCCATTATTTTCTAAACAATTTATTTAAGAATAGTTTTTAAATGTAAGTAATCTACCAACCATCGTAACCAGAATAGGGACACATCATTATTTTGAATTAAAATAAGCAGGATGAAAAACTTTTAAAGAAATTAAAATAGAATTGAAAGAGTGTCTGGTGCACCAAAGTACTCTGTAAATATGGGTTGAATAAAGGAAAGGATGAAAGGAAACCCCTACATGAATCACTGCCTTTAAAACCCAGGTCCCTACCTTGGGATGGCTCTCGATAATCCCTCAATTCAAAGGGGTAAATCCTGCTTTCAGGGTAGATTGTTTTTTTTCCCCCCAGTGTTTTCAATTTTCTTAAAGGATAACCTGAGAGTTTCACATTTTTGCAGCGTGTATGTCATGGTTGGTGCAGATGTCCCGTTCTCTTCTTGTTTACGAGAAGTGGAAAACCCACAGAATCAATTGAGATGCAGTCAAGAAATGGAGCCTGTAATCACCTGTGATAAAAAATTTCGTTCTCAATTTTACATTGACTGGTGCAAAATTTCGCTGGTGAGTTTTAATGCTGTTTTGGGTTTTGCAAATGTAATTAGAAGTGATTCGCCAGGAAGATAACATTTGACTAAAACCTGAATTGCTTTTAGGAACAAATCCTGGGTTTACTTTGTTAACCAAAATTGCCTTCTCCTGCCTTGAAGTAGTTGGCAAGCTCATTGACAACGTATCCATTTCGGAAAGTATCTCCACTTTTGTTCTCAGTCTACCCTTGATTAGTTGCTGGGCTGGATTAGCTTGGCAGGTGGTCTAAATGCTCACCCTGGACATGCAGGTGGCTGCTACATCAGGATAAATTATGGAGTCAGTGTGGCATGTGTAGAAAGTCTCAACTATGCCCCCACGACCCCAGTCTGGAAGGAGAGATCAGAGTACAAGAATAAGTCTGAAAAGAAAGCAATATTGTGCTATAATTCAGTGTCCTAGAAACTCACATTATAGGGGAAGTTCAAGGGATAAGGAAAACAATTCCAAGTGAGGAAAGTTAGAATTTTACCCACAGCCCCATAAATATAAAATACTTCTTTCTAAACAACTTCTTAAGTGAGCACACTAAAAGAGTTAGGAAAATGTGGGTATGGTTTCATATATATGTAAGATACATATATAGAATGTCTTATATAAAATTTATATTTTTTTGATCCTGCTTCTTTGGAAAAGGAAAAGTTGTTTGGCTTCTTTAGTGACCTTTAGATTTAACTTCTGTCAACTCTTGGTGCTCAGTGGTGACTGAATTTGAAGTTGACATCTGAACAAAGTTATTGGCACATAAACACTGTCACTGCGTGTCTTAGAGAACCAAATACAGGCAACTTTCCTGGATCCAGGAGGGGAGAACATCTTACGTTGTAGCACTTACACCTGGGGCCCTTGGCCAGGGCCTCTTCTTTTTATGTCGCTTGTGTCTTAGGAAAGTGACGTTCTTTCTCTGCCTGCTTAAATCAAGGATGGTGTGGTTTGTGTGTTATAGATAAGTGTTGAATTTACAAAGCCCCGTATTTCAGTCATGGTGCTCATCATACAAGGGTACGGAAGACGGAGTGGCTGCATTCATAATTTAAGTGCATGCCCCCAACCAGAATCAGTAGACAGAAAGCGGGCTCTAACAGGGCCATTTTCCTTGTGCTGTGCTGCAAAAGGTTTATGTTTAGGAACATTATCTAATTTCTAAAGGTTTAAAAGTGACGTGCTTTGAAGCTTTTAATGTTTGTGGTAAGACTTTTTAAATACAAAGGTTGTGTTACATCTTACCACAGAAGACTTCAGGAGGTTTAATTGAAAGAATCAATGAATAAGCAGAATAAATGAAATATAAAAGAAATGAAAAATTAGCCTAAATTTTACCCCCCAAAAAGTAAGCCTCGCTCGGCCAGTCTGGCGTGGTTGAGTGTCATCCCATGAACCAAGAGGTCCCTGGTTCCGTTCCCGGTACGGGCACATGCCCAGGTTGCGGGGTTGACCTCCAGTAAGGGGCGTGCAAGAGGCAGTCGATCCATGTCTCTTTCTCATAGATATTTCTATCTCTCCATCCCTCTCCCTTCCTCTCTCTCTAAAATCAATTAAAAAAAACATTTTTGTTTTAAAAGTAAGCCTAAGGTCAAGTTTGACAACGAGCCTGCTACTGTCTAGGATTAAAAAAGGAAATCCATCAGTTATTTAATTCTCACTCTGAAAGGAGGCAAAGCATGAATTCCTTGGCAGGAAATAAAGTTTTTACAAGCACTGTATTGTTAACAAAATTCTTCAAGTGGAGTTTTTTGGAAGAGGATACTGAAAAATGCCACAAATAATTCTTCCCAACCTTTTTGTGGCAGGGAGGGGAGCAAATGTAGTAACAAATTTCACATGGCTAGTTTGTAGTGGTTTAAAGAAGCCCTTGACATAATTAAATGCGACTCAGTGAAAGCAGGCCCATTAATGTGGAGGTAAATGAACAGACCACCAATGTGCATTTTTTGATTCTGGGATAGAATTTAGTAAAACGATTGCGTTGGGTGGGTTACGTGTACCTTAGACTACCTTTGCAAAAAGCTATTTCTGTCAACTGGATGCCAGAAAGATCAAGGTGTAATCATTGAGAAATTGCCTCTCATTTTGTTTCTTTTCTCTTTTGCTAACCATGGAAACCATACCCACATACCTGGTTATCAGCAAGCTTATGGTTTGTTAACATCTGCACTAGAGGTTTGTCATTAGGAAATTAGAAAATTACATAGTAGTGTGATGGACACAAGTACATATACGCATATGTATGTATGTATGTATGTATATATATATATTTATGTATGTATAGTTAATGAGAAGGACATGGAAAGTAGGCCAACATAAAGCCTTCAATGTATTACTTTTATTCATTACTTCTTCCCAGCTCCCCTAAAAAATTGCAAGTTCAAGGTGATAATGCAATTAGAAAAGACTGCTTTGTAGATATTTGTCAAAAGAATGTTTGGTATGTCTAGATCTTAAAATCTCATAATGTTTGCAGCTATTAATTTGACTTGTAATTGTCTTCTTTTGTATCAGGTTGATAAAACAAAGCAAGTGTCCACCTTTCAGGAAGTGATTCGCGGAGAGGGGATTTTACCTGATGGTGGAGAGTACAAACCCCCTTCCGATTCTTTGAAAAGCAGAGACTATTACACGGATTTCCTAATTACATTGGCTGTGCCCTCGGCAGTAGCATTGGTCCTTTTTCTAATACTTGCTTATATCATGTGCTGCCAACGGGAAGGCGTGTGAGTACTTTAAAGACTAATAAAAAATTATAGAGCCTACTAGGGTAACAACATATAAGATTCCATTAAAAGCCAAGTTTCATTTAATTCATAAAACACTTTATAAATGAATTGAAGTTATGTTCAAGTCAAACTATAGTACTTTATCCCTTTAAAAATGAATTAAAATAGTTTGGAGTCTAATAAATCAAATTAGGGGATATAATTACTTTATTCACAAATTATTAAGGCTAGATGTAAATTCATGCTGGCAAAAACAGTCCCAACAATAATGGAGGCTGCATATTTTGGTTATAGAAACCACCTTTGTATAATCAGAGACTTAGGAATCTATTGCCATGGTAATTGCACTTTAACTAAATCGTCTTAGTTTTATCAGGAATGATGGTCAACATTCTTCTTGAAATTGTTCTATTATTAAACAGGGTGACAATCTAAATGTTTAAATATATATACATATATATATATATAAACGTAAAGAGTAAATTAATGAAAATAAGGCTATAATTTGAGTAATGAGTATTCAGTTCATGAATAGTTAGTACTTTCAGAACACCTGTGCCAATTAAAATAATCTCCCGAGATTATTGGGAAGTCAGGGTAACAAGGCCAAGGATAAAAGCATTAACAAAGCAGCAAGTAACAAACTTCCATTTTCACATGTAGCCTGATTTCATCATGTCATACAATTTATTTCCAAGAGCTTGATTCTAATCTCCTTTTTTTTTTTTCATGTTTCTGTATGTTTCTCATCAGTATTCCATCTTTGTGTGTGTACTCATCCAAGTAACTTCATGACCCTGGTGGCAAATGCTGCCTGGTGGCATTTAATAGTAACAGTGTCAGCATTTCCACGTCATGCAAGATCCCATGAGCATATAGTCTTAATGTTCCAAATATCAATGCTATTATTTAATTCATAAATTTTGTTTTGTTTCTAGGGAAAAGAGAAACATGCAAACACCAGAGTAAGTGTCTTCTTTCCTGTTATTTTCTGTATCATTTTTTTTTCACTTCTCAGTTGCTCATCATGCTTCTTACATGTGTGTCATGCTTTTTTTCCCCATTCATCATCTTTCATAGTTTATTTCATAAATGTGAAAGCTGCTTTCTAAATAGAGATATTTAGGAGGGGTAGAAACTAAAAATTTTAAAAAAGGTTTTGAAAACTAAGATTATTTAGATAAAAACTAAACCTAAAATATTTCAGATTCAGAATATTAACTTGCCATTGGTATTATGTGATTTCCCAATCTGCATTCCTATAAAGCAGACAACAGATGAAAAGACCTTTCATACACGTTTTCCTGAATCTACAGTAATAACCTACCATAAATGAAATTTCTGTGAGTATTTATAGATGCCCCATCAGAAGCAACAATATAAAAGCTCTGGTAGTTTAATCTTAACTGTAGATAGTTTAACCTTAAATAGACTGCTAGCTTGTTACTTAGGGCTGTAACATTAACACAGTGCTTTATAGCTTAGTTTAATGAAAGACACATTTAATTAAAAATTAATATATAATTTTCAATTTTGCTGTTAAAAATATCTGAAATGTATCTTTTTCAGAGATAATTCGTAGAAAGCCCAAAGTGCAATAATGTCCTCCTCTTTTAAAAGTAAAAAAAAAATCAAAATTTTTTTTCAAATTGATGACCCATTGAGATAATATCTGATGTTAAATATATGTTGTTTTATTTCTTTTTGACCTAGCATCCAACTGGTCCATCATAGTGCTATTCAGAAATCTACCAAAGAACTTCGTGACATGTCCAAGAATAGAGAGATAGCCTGGCCCCTGTCAACGCTTCCTGTGTTCCACCCTGTGACAGGGGAAATCATACCTCCTCTCCACGCAGACAGCTATGAGAGCACTAACATGCCATTGATGCAAACACAGCAGTAAGTATCCACTTGGCACAGTGATTATTCATATGCATGAATGTGTCTAGTTAATGTCTGTAAAGACCAGAGCTTTTCATTATTGGAGCATTTGTTTGTTGGTTTGTTTGTTTGTAACAAAGAGAAAATACCAAAGGTCATGGATAGTGTAGATCCCAGCCCCACTGTGCTGACCCAGATTAATAGAATTACTTTCAGGGAATGCTTTCTTTTTTCTTCAAGAGGAATAATCCGAACAAGGTGACATTTACCTTAATATTTAAGAAATTGACACGGCTAATAAACTAACATTAAGTTTGTTCAGAGATGAGTTAATTGTGAAAAGCGAGGCATATCCTAAAGCATGACAAATTATTTTTTAGCGCTATTGTTAGAATTATTTGGTTCTGTTAACCTATTACTTTAATGTTGTTATCACAGACTGATTTAATCTAAATTGTTTTTTTGTGATCTGCTTGTATATCAGAACAAGTAGTTCCAATTTTGGCTAAAAACACAGCGTATTAGTGCAAACCTTCTCTGTTGTGTTAGAACTGTGGTCAGAAAGCCTGGACAGATGGGTATGGCGTAGAACGAGTGAGGAAATTACCCCGTTGCTCTTTAGAGCACCGTGTGACATGCCTAGATCAATTTTGATATAAGTGAATTGTAGGTAAAACTGTCATTTATTTTTAAGAACGTGGCTTTTTTTTCCCTTTTTTTAACCATATGTTAAAAAGGGTTAAATTCAATTTCCCCAAGGAAGTAACAAGTTTGATTTTGAGGTCCTTCTCTTTTTCTTCTTCTTCTTCTTTTTTTTTTGTAAATAGAATGGATATACAGAAAAGTTCTCCTTCCACACATATACATAAACCTTAGGATATGATATGAAAGTAACTTCTTACTGGTTAAAGATTTATCTGGAGAATGGTGCTGCATGCAGACATTTTCCCATTGTGATGGTTATTTTGTAACCACATAAACTGCATTGGATAACTTAAAGATTAAATAGTAATTACTATGAGTGGTATAGACAGTCAGACTGAATACATTTGTCCAAAAATACTTTATAAATCTAAAAGTATTGTATTTTTCTGAATTCTTCTATGATCATTTACTTAGTGTTGAATAGGCCAAGGTGTGTATCTGCACGTGTGCATGAACAACTGACTCACGTCCTGTTAACAGTGGGGAAAATCGTGTGATTTAAAAGTTTGAGTTTTGGAAACGTTAATATTCTATCAGGAATGTAAATAGTAGAGTCTTTCAAAGTTGGGTTGTACTGAATGGAGGGGATGGATTTCTGTGTTATCTGTAGGTTGGTGAGTCATCACAGAACCCACTTTACTAGGATTAGATACTAATGAGAAAATTTTAGTAATATTGTGATAGTGTACAATTTAACAAACTCTCCTGCATTTTTTTAGGTGAAAATTATGACAGCCTTATCACTCATTTTCAAAATGAAAAGAATTCTTTAAGGCTACCATTTCTTATATTCTTTACCCAAGAGTGCTAGTAAAATCTACATTAATAAAAGACAAAGATGCTAATTAACCATACCTTCACTACGCCCATCAGCCAATCAGAAGAATATGCAAATTAACCCAACAAAGATGGCCGTTAAATTTGCATACTGCAGGCGGGGTGGGACGGTGCGAGCCGCCGCCCGCCCCGCCGCCATCTGGGCCTCCTGTGTGCGACCCAGGGCAGCACGAGCCGTCGCCCGCCCAGCCGCCATCCATGCCTCCTGTGGATAAGCCAGCAGGTGGTTATCCCCCGAGGGGTCCCAGACTACAAGAGGGCATAGGCTGGGCTGAGGGACCCCCCCTGAGTGCACAAATTTTTGTGCAACGGGCCTCTAGTGTTTATATATTCTAAAAACCGAAATGATCAAATACACCTGAGGGAGAGATTTGTGTTTAGTTTTTTAAATCAGAAGAGTTCTCAGAGCCTTTAATGTCTTGATATGCTTAAGACTCCATGGGGAAAGGTCAGAAGATGGAACTCTTTAAAGAAGACAGTTTGGGAGATGCTTCTATTGACAATATAACAATAATATCAAATTTTAGAATAGAGAACTATTGGGGATGAGTAGGGGAACTTGAATATGTTTGTAAAAAGCTGGTGAAATTTAAGGGAGGGGAAAGGTTGTACTATTTTTTTTTAGATATCCTTTCTAACCAGAGAATAAGAATAGTTCCTTAAAAATGATTTTGATTTCTTTTGATTAGGATTTTGCAATGTTTCTACTTATATACAAGCAAAATAAAATTTTCTATCTAGTTTACAACTAAGTGGATCTTCCTGGTCTCTCTATAACTCCATAAAGACTGTCATTATGTTGATCAGATCTCTTTATCTATAAATGCAATAGGTTATTTTATTGAACTTGCAGCAATTTGAACCTATATGTACTTTTAAGTCCAGAAAATATTCATATTATTCAGGGTTCTGTTAATGGCAGCACTCCATTAACTAGTACTTCTGTATAAGTACGGTACATAGGTAATTGATGATGTTCACAATGATTACTCTGAGACACTGCGAGGTCATCAAGTGCATCTGACTCATCAGAGGGAAATTAAATTACAGTCTGTGTAGTTTCAGTGTTGAATGTATATTATCTTTCTTTTTTTCTTGGAAATGGATAAAATGTGCATGGTCTCTATGGTAACTCCCTATAAGCTAGAATATGTGATTAACCTCATTTTCCAACCAAGCCAGATAATAAGAAATTTATTGTATCAGGTCCATCACAGCTGTCCTTTATGCAAATTCATCTTTTACCCCTTACCTTAAAAGCATAGCCCTGTCTCCAAAGTTCTGTTGTGGTACCAAGTACACGCATATATAAATATTTTGGTCATTTGAATCTAACTGAATTCTAAACATTAAAATGAGATATTTGATAAGGAATTACAGTACTTGATAATTGAGTATATGCGTGGATTATGCTGCCTGGTATTTATTAAATTAACCCTTCCTAAAAGAGCATGCATTTCATCTTCACATATTCGTATTAACTGTGTCTATCCCTCATAAATAAGTTGTCTAGCTACTGGATTTTGTGTTTATTCTTCAGACTCACTACCAGAAATATTCAAGCATAGGGTGTGGCTTCTAGGCAAGACTCAAGAACATTTAAACGCTGCATAAAAACTTATTTGGGTCTTTTAAACAAGTTAGTCCATGAGGTATAGAGAACTCTATAACAGTGTGCAATGAGGAGCTGACACAGTTTCTTATCAATTATACAGTTATGTTTTATTGTTTGGTGTGTGTGGATTCTTTTTTGTTTTCTTTCTTCCTCTCTTTTTCTTTCTTTCTTTCGTTCTCTTTCTCCTTCCTTCCTTCCTTCCTTCCTTCCATCCATCCATCCTTACTTCCCTCCAGCCGTCCTTCAATTAGCCGGGAGCTGACTAACGATACTTCCTCCTTTCTATTCGTTCTTATCAAGTTTACCAACGGTCTGTCGCTGAATCGGTCCACCATGCGTTCTCTAGAACCCCCCCCACGTGTACGCGACAAAGCACTCTAAAGAGATTTACAGTAAAATTACATCCTGCTTTCAGTTTTGCCACTTTTACTTTCTGAAGTGTCTCTACCCTCTCTCTCCGCTCCGTCGAGCAGAGATCGGATATATGGGTTAAAGATTTAACAAACACTTCCTAGCTTGTC
>NW_005871063.1:3472653-3477926 GCF_000147115.1 Myotis lucifugus | reverse complement strand
CAAATTAGACAGTGACAAGTGTTTCATTATTTGCAGGTGACACTGAGATTGGATTATGTACCTATCTTGGTCAAGTCAGGGATAGATATCTGGTCCTTGACCTGAGGTCAGAAGGTTCTTTCTCTGATCCGGGTTGCAGGCAAGGTGACTGACCAGACAGTGGAAAGTAACTGGAGATGGAACACATGCTCAGAAAGGAGGGATCTTATTTGTGCAGAGGTCCTGTCCTTCTCAGATTACAGAAGGCAAACAGCTGGTTAAAATATCACAGAATAGAGAATATGTAAGGTAAATTTAATATGATCTTTGCTAATGTAGTTATTATTTAATAACATTATTTTGGAATGGTTTTCAAGGTACTAGAAAAGTTGCAAAGATGTCCCATTTACAGTATTTTATTATATTTGTTACAACTAAGAAACCAACACTGGTGTACTCCCCCTCCCCCCCCCACTCCCCTCCACCCCCATATTTCACTAGTTTTTTTCTCTAAAGTCCTTTTTCTGTTCTAGGATTCTGTCTAGGACACAATAATTGGCATGTTCTTAGTTTTCTCTGGTCTGGAGAATGTCTTACTCCTTCCTTGTTTCCATTGATCATGACAGTCTTGAGGAGCACTAGCCACATATTCTGTAGAATGTCCCTCATCTCCTAGTATAATCAGGGCTTCTGCATCTATATTTTATCTTTGTAGTTCAGTGAATAAATGTTACCATTAGGAGTAAAAAGAATTTTTTCCTCTATAGGTAGTCCCCTTACTTATTACAATTCATTGCTGGAAGTCACATTATAAAGTCATTCTTTAAAAAGTAAATTTTGCTTTGCCCCCCAAAAATCACTGTTGTGGTTAAGGGTTATGGTTTTGACCAAAGATTTAACAACATGAGAAATATATTACAGATTTGACGGCCAAACCTCAAAGATAAAGCTTTGTAATGATTTAAAGTAATAAAATCAGATTCCAAGTCCTACAAGGAATGATGAGAGATAGTCTAGCCTGGTTGTCCCAAACCAAGTTGAAGGTCAAACTCATATGTGGAGCTCTTATTAGTTCAGGGCCCTCCTTGTGGGGATTTGGAATCTTGTGGACATGTGTTATGATGGAGGAGGAAAAACAGTTGAAAATCCTTGATTTGAGTACTTCAAGGACCTAGGTTTTGAGATTCGGAAAGCTAAGATTGGTGCTCCTGGTATTTCTATTGGGGGTGGAGGTGGGGAAGGGGTGTTCCACCACGAGGAGTTTTTAAAGAGGAATAAGTTTCTCCTAATTCTTCCTGAGGGGCACGTGCAAAAGAAAAGTGTGAAAGGGGCAGTCCCGCATGTTTATCTAGAGTGCTGGGCTGTGTGTGGGTTTGTGCTAATCAGCCTCTAGACTTTTCACACCTCCTTAAGCTGCCTGAGCAGAATGGTGTGGAGAGGTGAGAGGTGAGAGCTGATTAGAAAACAATGCCTGAATGCCACAGAGAAATGCTAAGCCTTGAAAAACTGAAAACCACTGGGAAATTGTACTCCTTTTGCAATTTTATGGCAGGCATTGATTGGAGGATGCCAGATAATCAATTTTCTGAAAAAGAACTTATTCTTATAGTTGTAATGTTTTATTACATTGTCTTTCAGGGGATAAATCTGCCTCCTCATTATTCTTTTCTTAAACCAACATCAATGTCCATCAATTTTTCCTGAGTGGGAGGCATCTTTACACAGGATTGAATGCAATGCATACTAGGGGGAATTGCCCGACAGTTTCTAGGAAGATTTTTAATTGGCTATACAAAAATTTTCCTTATTCATTACACAAAACATACCTAATCCAGGGTAATTGGATCCCACTCATAACAGGAGGTAGGTTATGCTTAATCTTCTGCAAATTAACAAGTATAAAAGTAGAACTAAGTCTAATTAAATATATTTTGAAACAAATTATTTTAGCTTTTATCTGAATATTTTTTTCCATTGTCTTTCCTTGGGTAAAAATAAAAACTAACTTTATAATAAAATTCCATAAATAAAAAATTAGGTTTCAATAAAAGTTAATATCAGTTGAAGAGAATCTTCATGGCACCAAAATAATGATTTCCTGTTGACAAGAAGTGCTAACCAGCCAAGGATATTTTGGAGCCACTAACTATTTTTTTTTTTTTAGTCAATGAGTATATACTGAAAGCTATAAATGGATGATCTCTTTGATGGGTTTTGCTTCTATAGGTTTGTACTGCATCATTTTAAAGCTACGGTATGCTCACTTTTGGCTTTCTACAAGTAGGGGGAAAATTAAATTATTGAATGTCTCCGTTCTCCTTTATGCATTGATTTTAGTTAAAATTAGGTTTTGAAAGTTAACCTTTGTGGTGATTCCAATTTCCTTGTGTCCTTTTTTTAATCCACATAATGGCCTGGTCCCTTAGTAAAATATATAGGGTCCAAATCAGCAAGGTTTGGGCAATGCCAATTTTGCTGAAATAATTGGGAAATTTCAAAAATATATTACTAGGTCTTATTGTTAAATGACTCCATGCTAACTCAAAAGAGAAATGTTTTGTATCCCACATAACTAAATTATCATTTACTTTCAACTCTGGCACAGATTATATGGCTTTTATACAAATCACCTAACCTTTCTTTGCTTTTGAGTCTTCAAGCAAATAGGAATATAATGGGTTGATAATCATCAACCTTACTCATAGAATTACTCTGCAGGATATCCAAGAATGTCAAATTACCTTAAAACGGTTGTGCAAATAACAAATAATTGCATACTCCCCCCAAATCACTTATTTATTAATTTGCAAGTTACTACCTTTACCTTCTTAAAGAATGAAGTATGTGCAATGGCTAATTTACATAATTTTCTATTTAAATGCATGTAATTAATGGCAGCAAAATTAAAAAATAATTAATAGTAGTAATTTAGAGAATTACAGTTTCCTTAAGTTTTTCTACATAATGCAGTTTACACATAATAATCGTTCAGTTAGCCCATTAATAACTTAATTACTTTAAATAGTTTTATGCCTTTATAAAATAAAAGTCCTTTCTTTGAAGGATTATAGGAATTCTCTTTGAAGTCCAACCCCACTCTCCTGTATAATTGCCTTCAGCAGCCTGCTTTCACCGAAGACGGAAATGGTTCCATTTTCTTACTGAGTTCTCTGCTCCTTAACTATAGCAGAGTTTGTCATAGGCATTTCCCCAGTATTCCCGGAGCAGAGCTCTTACCTCTCTTCAAGTCTCAGATGGAATACAGCCTCCAAATATGCCCATCAGAGATAATATTAACACTTAACGCTCACAGGTTCACATGTAGTCTCAAGTTGGGTGACCACAAAAACAGAGCTCTTGTGTGCATACCGAGGGGAAGTTGAATCCCCACATATTTTTTGTTGAGCACCGTCTTGCACAGATAAGCACTTTTAGATAACTCATCTGAGTTTCAGTTGAAGTTGCAAGGAATGCATGTACATTGTTGAAACTTAACAACATGGGACTCACACTGCAGATACTTTTAAATTCCCAAGCCAGTGTAATACACACAGTTGCTTTCTCATACTTCTCAAGATTTCTTGCTAGTTTGTGTATGAATGGCACTTTCTTTAGTCAACCATTTCTCTTTAAACCTCAAAGTCCATTGCTATGCAGAAAGTTTAGTAGTGTAACAAGAGGAAAATATGGAGGCTAGAGAAGAAATGACAGGGTCTAGATTGATTTTGATCAGTGTTTTTCAAATGATGTTCTTTCCACAGAAGGGTAAGTTGGGCTGACCAATAAGAGAAGGGGTTCCAAAGACTTCATTTAAATATTGATTTTGAATTTTGGTATCCTTTTTTTTTTTGAACACAATACAGATGTTTTATTATGGAAATGTACATTTGAAACCTATATATTTTTATTAACCAGTATCACACTAGTAAATGCAATAAAATTTTTAAAAATAAAGAAGATATTATTTCAATTCAAAAATAAATAAATAAATAAAGGCAGTAGTGTTGGTGATTAAGCTACTGTCTCTCAGCTCCCAACCCACCCTGCTATCACCTGCTTTGTGATGCTAAAGCGGGGGCCCTGCAAAACCTTATTTCTGCTTTGCCAGCTGGTGCCCTACTAGGCTCTGCCAACAGGGGGTGCCAGAGGGAGGTTGGCAGGCTGCAGGGGGCACTCTGTCTCCTTTTATGCTTTCAGTACCTGCAGCGGTACTGGAGTAAGTTCCAGTTTCAAATGCTACCCACACTCCCAGGACCAGCATTGTTGTATCTCTTTAGAGATACCAGCACAGCCATCTGTCTGGACTCTTCTTCTAGATTCTAGATTCTTTAACCCCAACCTCTTGCCTCTGGCTGTAGAGGTAGCAGCTCCTTCCTGATATATTACCTCCGTGTCTCCTTTTGCCTTTAACTATTTAAGTATTTATTTAACAAATTCTGTTTATTAAATTCTCTATTCAAGTAACTGGTGAGGCTCATTTTCCTGACTAGGCCCTGGCTGATACAAAGTCACAAGGGAAGCTTCTTTAACCTCTTTCTGGAGTTCAAGTCTCCTTGCTGCCTGAAAACTCCTTTCTACACTATGTTATATTAAAAATTAACCTAAATAATTTATTTACATAGATAAATATATACACATATACATATGTGTATATACATTTGATACAAATCATTATGTTGTGCACTAAGACTAATACAATGTTATATGCCAATTTTATTTTAATTTTTTTAAATGACCTATTCTGCCTCCAGAATAGGACTTTGAGCATAGTAACTTCACTTTTCTAAGCCTCAGTTTTGTCATACATGGGCAAGTAGTTGGGTATCGATATCTGTGCAGTAAGGTTATTTTGAGGACTAAATGGAAGAATCTCTATGCAGGCACATAGCTAGTCCATACAGATGCTTGTGATAAAAATAAAACATCCCTCTATTTGAGAATAGCCTCCCCAATTCCATGGTAATCCTAGTCCAGTGGTCAGCAATCTGCGGCTCGCGAGCCACATGCGGCTCTTTGGCCCCTTGAGTGTGGCCACGAAGTTTCAATCGCACTGTCTGTGTGCGCCCGCACATGGTATTTTGTGGAAGAGCCACACACTCAAGGGGCCGCAGTTTACCGACCGCTGTCCTAGTCCAACCCTATTTTTTTTTTATTTGGATAAAATTTTTATTAAAAATTTTTTTTCCTTTTTTTTTTTAATTGCTTAAAGTATTACAAAGGGTATTACATATGTGTCCTTTTTTTTTCCCCACGCGCCTTGACAGTCAATTTTGGTATCCTTGATCTACAGATTC
>NW_005871063.1:3396515-3472553 GCF_000147115.1 Myotis lucifugus | reverse complement strand
CAATGGTTTGGGTAGAGCTCCCGTTCGTAGGAAATGAGGAAGATTTTTTTTTTTTCGGGGGGGGGGGGGGGGGGGGCGGGGGGAGAAGGAGGTTGCTGCATTAGTTTCTATTGTAGAAAAAGCCCAAATTAGTTTTACCTGAGAAGTGAAAACAAAACTCATATTTCCCTCCCCGCCAAATGCCAATGAAATTGCATTTCTACTTTTTTAGTAAAGATGTTTGTTTTCTCAACCTTAAATCTAGAACTTATTTCCTCTTGTGCTTTATAAATTAATCTTCTTACTTTCATCATCCAAACCACTATAAATACTAGTACATTGTCTGAAATGGAAAGAATAAACAAACCAAAAGAAAAGAAAAAAATACCTCCCTGAGACCACACAAGGATAAGTAGGGCTGATAGGTAATAGCAAAAAGGAATGTAATTATTGAGATGCATTATTAAGTAACTTCCTCAAATTGAATTAGAATTGATTTTGTTATTTCCTTAACAATATATTAAAATGGAACTGATTTTTTTTAAATCACTCAGAGTCATTAACATTCCTATTGATTAAGAGTTTAAACACTATTTAACCAGCATGTACTGTTTTCCACTTTAGACTTTTATGTTTGGAATATAATATTTGCCTGGCTGAAATGATTTTAGATCAGTGGTTTTCAAACTTTGCTTCTTGGAGGTTTCTTAGAAATGCCTGAGGGGCCAGCATGTGGGGCATAGGAAACAAAGCAGGAGGGATTCCCAGCTCCCTTGTTTCAACTGGGGCGACCTCACGTTTCTCTCTTTTGTACATCAAGAGTTCTGCTTAGGATTTCAGTAAAAGGAATTCCATTGCTGAAGAGAAACAAACAAAAAAACACGTTGAAAATCCCTAACTTGGATCAGACTCTGTTGCAAAGGTTTAGCTCCTAGAATTTATCCCACCCCAAATCTAAATTGTACATTTTTGTAAACGTATTTTAATATCAAAATTTGAAACTAAATGGGTATTTGTGAGCGATAATAAACAAATGTGTATGATGCGAATCTCTGTATCTTTACTTTTGCATGTATTCATTCAGACTGTATTTATTTTATGCTTATTGCTGAGGATACTAAACAGAACAGGGTGGTTCTTACTCTTAAAGCACTTGGGGGCAATTAACCATGTGAGGGAAATACAATGGCAGTCAGCATGTAAAGCAGGCTAAATGGTAGCCTATTTGGGGTGGTGCTTAGAGAGTGGGGAGGCATAGAGGAGGGAATATTGAGAGGCTATTTTTTTTTATTAAAAATAAGAATTAGTTAAAATTTTGTTAGTATTCCTGTGGGATATTTTAAAATTCTAAGAGTAACACGTATTCACTCTAACAAATTTTGAGTTGACTTTGCAAGGACAAATGAGCTGGAAGGGTGCAAGAAATGGGAGTGGGCCGTGGTGCTGATGGCTCTGTTTCAGGCAGTCAGGGAGGCCTCCATGTAGGGTCCAGATATACTAGTGGCCATCTAGGGCTCACTAAAAACCCCAAAACTTAGTTTTCAGGGAGGCGTAAGAAAACAATGAAGTGTATGAGATTTGAATGACATACGCAGATTTGTGTCTTAGACAGCAATGTGCACAGTGGATTATAAGGGAGCAGCAGTGGGCGTGAGGAAACAATTCACATCAGTTGCAAAGATCCAGTGAGCAATGGTGATAGCTTCAACCAAGTGGCAATGGAGCCGGGAAAGAAGGGGATGGGTTCAAAAAAATTGAGGAGAATCGTCAAGAGTTCCCAAGCGACAAGCTGTGAGGGCTGAAGAAGAAGGAAAGGTCAGGGTTGACTTAACGTTTTGACTGGTGCAGGGGGTGGATGGCAGCTAGCACTTCCTAGGTGGGGATCGAGGAGCACAGGTTTAGCACAGTGAATGAAGATGGTTATATATGTTGCTGTGTGAGAGTATGAGTGTGTAATTAAATGTGTTCTAGACCGGGATCTGAAAGTGTATAGGTTACAAACATAAGCCCTGGAGCCTCTGTGTGCACATCTTCACCCACCACTTCCTACTTATGAAGTCTTGGACCTCTAAGCCTGTTTTTGTTTTTGTTTTTTCATCTGTAAACGGGAAAATAATACCTACTTTCTAAGGTTGTTTTGAGGTAGAATGTAGCAAGCAGTAGCAACTCCATGAATATTCTTAGTATTGTTATTATTTGTCTTCCTCAGACCTCAGTTTCCACATCCATAAACTCATGGCCAGGGGGTGGGGGAATACTGGAATAGATTATTTCTGGGGTTCTTTTTTCTTGCTATAAAGGTTTTCATTCTAATGTCTGCGCTTTGTTTACATGTGTGTAAGCAAACAGTTTTACTAAAAAAAATGTTCATCATTTCTAGGAACTTGCCACACCAGACTCAGATTCCCCAACAGCAGACTACAGGTGAGTGCTAAATGAATGGATGTGCTAATACGTTGATGTTTATGGGTGAAGTTAATAGATTAAAAGATAATGATACTACGTAATGTAATTTACAAAACTTGAGCTTGACCAAGTAGGGCAAAATAATTGTGTTTTTCCTTAATCGGAGTTAGAACTTCAGAATAATAGCTTAGATTATTACATAGATTGGCATCAGAGTGATAAACACAGAGTCAATAATCTTAGAGCAATAGCATCCCTGGAGGTCCGGTCTAATTAAGGAAGATTGAGTGAAACCCCCTTCCTCCAGCAAAGCACCCTATTCTTCCCCTTGGTGTGTAAGATTCTTAGCTTAGATGCATCCAGGATTTGTCTCAGTAAGTGAGCAGCTTGGAACTGACTCTTACAAAAGGAAACCATCGTGACTGAGGCTTCAGGGGGATAAAGGAGAAATGGCTGGCCTGTTCTGATGCCACTTTTTAAAGCTGTGATAACATGACCCATGACAACAAGATGGCGGGCAATTCTCCTGGGACTGTTCTATGTCCCTAAGACTTGCTTTCTTTACCTTTATTTCTTTCAAGTGTCCCTAAAAAAAATGTCCACAACCAATTATTTCTTTCATCTCTGTACTGAGTAGGTAACTTATTCAGGATTGTCTTCTAATTAGTGGTTGAATCTCTAGTTCTAATTGCCAGGCAACCAGTAATGCCTTTTTTAGCTCTTTTGGAAAACCAAGAGAAGTTTTAAAAATGTAAGTTGGCTGTGGAATTCTGAGTATGAATAGTGGTATTGTGGTTAGGGGAGCTATGAAGTATGTCTCTTGAAAACTTTAGGCCCATATAGAAATGTATTGGATATTTTCATTCAAAAATTATCTTCTCTATTACTGCTTTCGGGAATTTAAGGAGATTTTCGTTTGACAACTTTTCAAAGATTTGAGGCAAGTATAATGCAGTTTGTTCATCAGATTCTAATTATGAGATAACATTTATCAGAATTTCCCCCTACAATTTTGGTTACTTGTTTTAATTAAATGCTAACATGTTTCAACAAGACTGTTCAATATATCGATGTAAGCATTCAGGAGATTGATGAAGGAACAAACTTTGTTATAAATAGGTTATCTAAAGAGCAAAGAAATAAATGAATTTCCACTACATCTAATTACATGGCTTTTTTTTAAAGAGGAAAAATTTTAAAGAATATTTCTACAATGGAAATGCTAAAACTTCTTTTTCTTTCACCTCATGGACTTTACTCTGATTCTTAATTATTTCAGGCAAAGAATGAATAGAAGGGAGATAATTTCTGGCAAAAATAGAAATATTGAGTATTTTTAAAATTCACATTTTACTTATTCCCGCACTGGGGGAAATAAGGAAACCTAAATAGATGCATAGTTATATAGATTTCTAGCAAGTAGACCTGTTAGCATGTTTCGTTTTAGTAATAGGCAGCATTTCCAAATACAAGAACAATTTGTGCCTAAGTAAATGTGACAAGGAGCCAAAGAATTTCCCTAGGGGGATTTTAGTTGTTGAATCTATTTTTTTAAAATTATTTTTCTAAAGCAGGTTTTGGGGAGCAGACATTTTGCTTGAATCAGGAAAGCTTTGATTCCCTTTTCAGTTAATACTATAGCCTATTGCCTTCTTGTTTGCTTATATTTTTCTGTAATTTCAAGCATATTATTGACTAAAGTGCACTATTTTCTCATGGTAGTTTTCTTTCTTCATCTTGTTTTCAGTGAGTCTCTAAAGTGTGTCAATACTAAGAGAGAGAGAGAGAGAGAGAGAGAGACTACCCTAGCAGTTTTAAAAAGATAATTGTGATAGATTGTTGTGTTTCTGCCTCTGGTAAATGTGAAATCAAATAGAGTCATGTCTCCTGGAGAGAAGGGCTAAGTGGGCAGGTTATATTCTTCATTCCCATTCTGTTCATTTGAATGAAAAAGTTTGTTACTCAGTTTCTAAGTTTGTTCTGTTCTGTCTGCACGTGCATGGGTCCGGTCCTGTTAGTGCACTTTCATGGGTACAACCCCTTTTCTCTTTCTTCCTCCTGGTGATCATAGTACCACAGAGAGGCAACAAGGTTTGTGCAAGAGTATCAGGAAGTAATCATTGCTTTTCTCCAGCACCTCATCGCACTATGTTATGTGTCAGTTTTCTTTTCTAGTGTATTTTTTTTTAATTAAATGTATTGGGGTGACAGTGGTGAATAACAGTATACAGTTTTCTTGGTGAAGGTAATGTAAGCTCAAAGAATGTCTCTTGGATCCCAAGAAATTTTATTTGTAACTGCCTATATGGAATTTGTGAGGGAAGAGTATATTTTGAAGTTTGTTTTATTTAGTTAGTTTTTTTCTTTTAAATGACCATCAGAAGTTGAAGAAATGAACTAGCTGTGGTGGCATAATCCTAGACTTAAGCACTAGCGAGGATAATAGAGCAGTTAGAAGCTGACAATAAACAACCCTTGCATTTGAACCAGGCCCAGGCCATTAGGATTGATGCCCTTTCCATTTTTCTCATTTTCTCAGCCTTTCCAACCCACCTGATATTTTCTAAAAAGCCACGATTAAAAGGTACAGTCATACACCCCACAGTCAACCCGCATACTTTTTGTTCATTGTGGGAGGAATTTTCAGGCTTGTGCCTTTTGGCAAACACAGAACATTATAGCTTTGGCCCAAGAAGGAGAGGACTAAATTAGAATTTTTCCTCTTTAAATTTTTTTAAACCAAATGCAGAGAAATTATTTTAAATTATGTTAAGAGGATAGAAAATCACTCCTTGCCATAATATATTTTGCTCAAAATCTACGAGTGTCCATGCCCTGACTAACGCATGCCCATATCCACTCTTACACATTGCAGGTAAATGGTATCCCTGAAGAAAGAAAACTGACCGAAGCAATGAATTTGTAATCAGACAATATAGCCGTTATAGCTTATTTCTTCTCTCTTCCTTAATGCATGAGCTTTTCTGGCATATGGTATGCATGTTGACAGTATTAAGTATATACCAAATAATTCAATATAGCTTTCATTTTACTAATGTATTTCTTTTGTACTTAAAGCATTTTTGACAATTTGTAAAACATCGATGACTTTATATTTGTTACAATAAAAAGTGATCTTTAAAATAAATATTATTAATGAAGCCTACCTAACGTCTGGTGAAATTTACTTCAGAAAGTAGTCGATTGCCTCCTATATAGTAGGAAGCTTTTGTTGCTAAGGAATAGGTTCATGTGTTCATTCTTCATTCAACAAGATTTTATTAAGCATTTCCTGTACATCTATAAAATGTCCATACTCTGTGTCCTAGGTGAGCAACCCATTTAAATAACACTCTTATCCTTGTGGCCCATAAAGCCTGTTGTCTTATACATCACTTCTTGGAGTGTTTTATAGGGTAGGCATGGTTTTATGGGTTGTGGACCTGAAGGCACCCAGTTCGTGGAAGGCAGCCCAGGGTACACAATTACCTGACTTGATAATCAGAGGAGCTATTGCTCAAAGAGAATAGTTACCTGTTGATGGTGACATGAATTAGCTCCAAAACCCCAGGGTCCCCTGTGGTATGGCTGGAGCTCAGCTCTGCTGGTAGTTACTATCAAGAGAGAAAGACCATCACTCTGCTGAGAGCCACTATTTACCTGGCTACCTAAGTGAGTTAAAATTTTTTAAATAACATTATGTAAATTAACATCCTAAATACTAAATAAAGTATATCTTTAGCCTCTTGCTCAGAGAGACTAGTTACCTGTTGATGGTGACATGAATTAGCTGCAAAACCCCAGGCTCCCCTGTGATAACAGTACTTTCCAGGCTTAGCAGAGTTTCCTCACACTGTGTCAGTCCACTTCATGCACATTGGGTCAATGTGGCCGGCAGGCCATCTAGCAGGGCTGCAGTAAGCAGACTGGGCCAGCCAGAAAACCTTTCCTACCCGGCTCTGGGGAGGTTTCTGTGTTACCTGTTAACTGCTCAGAGGACACCCAGATGCTACCTAAATCTGATTCCAAAATCTGAAAAGACTCCATGTGAGTAACGCATGCAGCTACTTGCCCTCCACTTAGGAAGAATACTCCATCATGTCCTTGACATTGGAAACCCTGCCCAAACTCCACTTCCTGGGATTTAACAGAGGATATAGGTTATTTGATTTCTTAAAAACTGTATCTCCTATTCTTAATTCCTTTCCAAGACAACTAGGACACTGCTACTTGCTGTTCTTCAGGACTGATCATCTTTAGGTTGTAAATATATTGGGTCAGGTTCATGTCCTAGAAGGAAGGGAAGGTCGCCATGAGTATAGATGACTAGATATTGGCACAGCGGAAGAGAATTTGTGAACGGTTGCTCCTGCCAAGTGATAGCAAACTGTTTCTGGTAGTCCAAGCGAGCAGGAGCAAAGTAATGCATGATCCATAAATCAGGAACTGCAGATCAGGGATCAGGAAGTCTATCCATCTGCACTGGGAAAGAGGCCACTGTAGGATTAGAAAATGCATTTGGAAATAGCATCAGTTTTTGCACTGACCCTACTGAGGAATTAAATGGGGATAAGAAGAATCATTGGCCAGCATCTCACAAATCTTTGATAAGTGCCTTAATCTCTGTAATTTCCTCTGAAAAGGCTATCTTACCTCTGACTTTATATTTTGATAGGAAGAGTCCAAATAGTTTCTCACTAGGTGTTGCTACCCAAATGGTCCTTACTTTATGGGTCAAAAAGATTGTGGAGGCCCTGCCACATGCTGAGGATTTCTATCCCAACTAAACATCCTCCTAGTGGGCAAATGAGGACATGGTGAGTTTGGGGACCCCGTGGTGAACTTAAGTTAGAATACTTTTTTTCAATTGGCTACAGTAAGGTTTTGCTCTAAAAAACCAACTGTGGTGCTTTTCTGCACTTTCAGGAATTCAAGAAACTCAGATCTAGATTCAAAATATCCCTGAAAAGCTTGTGACTTCTTCCTCCAAGGTATAGTCACCCAATAAATTATTACTTCTCTTTAGGGACATTCACATCTGTAAGTTCAAGCTGAGATGATAGAAAAGAGCAGTAGATAAAAACATGAAGGCTAAATTTGAGGCTAAGAGAATACTTAAAAGATAATTAAGTAGAAAACAATGCCAAAGTCAGAACCTCCTAGTACAGATACAGCAAATAGATGGGGTCTGATCTCTGGGATCAGTGGTCTAAGATTTGAGCTATTATTCCTCTGCCCTGACCATACCCAATTGAGGGGATGAGTAAAAACTTTCAAGCGAGCCATTTGAAGATGAAGCTGCTTCACAAATTTGCATTTTGAAATTTCCCATGGAATGCCCTACTAGCTACTTATGTATGGCGTGTCCAATATGTTCATAGGACTCAGGTCATGTTCTGAGAATACTGTGGTGAGCAAACAAAATCAGGCTTTGCCCTCAAGGAGTTTATATTCTAGTGGGAAAGACAGACGTTAATCAAGTGGTCATACAAATAAATGTCCAATTGCAATTGTGATTGGTGCCATAAAACCTGATCACAATGGGCCTTGACCTAGTCAGCAAGGTCTGAGATTTCCTGAGAAAGTTTGGGCTGATATCAAAAGGATGAGTATGAATTCATAAGGTCAAGTGAAGTAAGGGAGAATGTTTGAGGCAGAGAGAACATATCTTGAGTCCTTTTGGGAGAAGAAATCCTAGTGAATACAGGTTTCTCTTAGAAAGTCCAGTGCAGCCAGAGTATGAGTTAGAGGGAGGGGATGTTTGGAGTGTGAAGAAGGAAAGTGTACACAATTTAGAGAAATAATAAGTTGTTATTAGAATGGTGGTGGAAGAGAGGGAGAGAATGGACAGATTTAAGAGCAATTAATGAGATAAAGAAAAAACAGTTGGTACACACATACTTAGAAATGTTGTTAAAGTGCCCTAACCAGTTTGGCTCAGTGGATAGAGCGTCGGCCTGTGGACTGAAGGGTCCCAGGTTTGATTCCGGTCAAGGGCATGTACCTTGGTTGCAGACACATCCCCAGTAGAGGGTGTGCAGGAGGCAGCTGATCGATGTTTCTCTCTCATCGATGTTTCTCACTCTCTATCCTTCTCACTTCCTCTCTGTAAAAAATCAATAAAATATATTTTAAAAATTGTTTTTTAAAAAAGAAATGTTTTTAAAGTAAGAAAGAGGCTAATTCTGATTGGGGGGGGATGGTCAAATGGTGCAATCCATTGAGATAGAAGATACTAGAATACATGATTTTATGTGAGGATTTTACATAGTAGAAGCCAAAACAGAAAAGTGCCGATCTTTTAAAAAATATTTCCCTTTCATTGAGATATAATCCTATCTAATAATAGAGAAACATGGTAATTAGCCATACCTCCGCTACCCTTCCCATTGGCTAATCAGGGCGATATGCAAATTAACTGCCAGCCAAGATGGCAGTTAATTTGCATATACCGGCTGGGAGCATAGCAAGCCAGGCGGCCGAAAACAAGCTGGGTGGCGGAGGTGGGAGCAAAACAAGCCGGCGGGGTGGCTGAGGGAGGCGGGAACGAACAACCTGGGCCGGGCGGCTGAGGGAGGCGGGAACGAAACAAGCTGGACATCCCCCGAGGGGTCCCAGACTGCAAGAGGGCACAGGCTGGCCTGAGGGACCCCCCGCCCCTTCCCCGAGTGCACAAATTGTTGTGCAACGGGCCTCTAGTTTGCATATAATATTGTATAAGTTTAACATGTACAACATAATGATTTGATATATTTATATATTGTGGGATTATCACAAATTTAGATAATATCCATCACCTCACATAGTTACCAAATTTTTTTCTTGTGGTGAGAACATTTAAGCTCTACTCTCTTAGCAATGTTCAAATATACAATACAGTATTGTTAACTATAGTCACCATGCTGTATTTAACATCCCAGAACTGATTTATAACTAGAAATTTCTACCTTTTGACAACCTTCACCCATTTCCTCCACCCCCTATCCCTTGGATCTGGCAGCCACAAATCTGATCTCAGAGTCTGATGTTTTTAGATTCCACATATAAGTAAGATCTTACAGTATTTGTCTTTCTCTGTTTGACTTATTTCACTTAGCATAATGCCCTCACAGTCCATCCATGTTGTTGCAAATGGCAGAATTTCCTACTTTATGGCTGAATAGAATTCCATTATCTAATTCAAAATACTATTGAGCACTTAGATATGCCAAAGATTGCTATAGACATTGGGAATGTAACTGTGAAAGAGAAGTGGCAATCTTAAAAGTAGATTGTATTGGGTCAAGAAATCTGTTTCTTTAGTGCCACCCTAGTAACTAATCTGTTGTCTTTTTTGTACGATTTTTTAAATCATCACCCAAGGATATTTTCCCATTGATTTTTAGAGAGAGTGGAAGAGAGAAGGAAAGACAGAAATATTGATGTGAGAGAAACACATTGATTGCTTGCCTCCTGCACAAGCTCCAACCAAGGGCCAGGCTGTAGAGGAGCCTGCAACTGAGGTATGTGCCCTTGACCAGAATTGAACCAGGGACCCTTTGGTCCACAGGCCAATGCTCTATCCACTGAGCTAAAGCAGCTAGGGCTTTCTAACAACCAATTGGGAATGAAATTGATTGCTTTCATAGGTAAATTCACAAAATGCACAATACAACAGACATATTGAATTAGTTTGGTTGTCCCCCCAAAACACACACTCACGTTGTTCATTTGGGAGGTGATCCCAGAAAGCCAGAGTGTGGAAGCAGAGTGCGGAGGTTAGGAGGTTCTGAAGGAAAGCCAACAAAAAGGATGTCATTGATCTGACTCTTATTCTAGAAAGCAGAACTCGGTCCTACTAGAGGTCCTCTAATTGTGTAGAATGCAGCTCAGAATTTCCCTCCCAAGTAACAGGAGAATTAGACTTTCATCCACTGACTCACCATCCTAGAGTTGAAAGTTGCTCCAGGGAACATGAATTCACTTGCACTTTGGGGCTTTGGTTATGAACGGGCTGAGCAAGATCCCAGTGTTCTGGAGAAGTTGGGAGGTGCTATGGAAACTTGAGTTGAAAATCTCAGAAAGAAAACTGAAGAAGTTATTAGCAAAATGTCTTGATCCCTTGATGGATTTTGCATAGTATCATTGACAGCCAATGTTAAAAAGGCAGTTCCTATATTCCTAGTACTTCTTAGTTGGCATTTCACTTTGCAATGGGATGAAGACAACTTGTGATATACATGAGATTACTATATAAAGAAGAATCTCTTGATGAGTTTTTTGCTCTATCACTGAAAACTTATACCAGGAGAGGATTGATTTTTCGTTTGGGGGAAAAATTATTTGTGAGCTGTGTGCATATGACAAATATACCCCTGAATTCATAGTGGCTTAAGACAGTAAAAGTTTACTGGTCACTCATAGCCCTGTGCAATTACGTCATCTTCTTCTATCATGTTTGCTATACATCTGACACACATAGTATCCAAGATTTCTATGGGAAACAAAGTGAGAGCTGAAAGAAGGGTCATGTTGAATGTTTGTAAGAGCTGGGCTTCAAATGGCTTCTATCACTTTCGTCCATACTCCGTTGACTGGTAAAGTCATGTTCCCCAAACATAACTGCTACTGATACTATGAAATGTAATCTTCCTGTGCACTCAGGAAATAGTGTGATAAACATGACCATGTGGACTGGGCAAAACGTGTGATAAGTGCTTATGGACTAACAGCTATACAGGGTGGGGAAAAAGTGGGTTTAGAGTTGTTCATATAGAAAATAATACAATAATTAATAAGTAAACTCTGTGTTTTGTATATTCATAAGTATAAACCTCCTTTGCCCCACCCTGTATATAATAATGAAAAACATAATTACATGAATAAGTAGTTCTATCATCCCCAGTGACCTAAATTGTAAGTTAGAACTTTTAATTCAGTGGAAATAAAAGCAACAACAGCAAAGAAACTGCCTAGATATAATAATCAAGGTACAGAAACTAACTTTGGAACAATATTGCATTGACTTTTTGTAGAAAAATATGTGATTACAAGTTCACAATCCTTTATCTGCAATTCCCAAATCCAAAGATCTTAATTTTTTTATAAGTTCATAACAAATCCACTTAATGGTAGAACCTGATCTAAAAAAAATGAAGATACTTATTTTGTCTTTCTTAATTCTTCTTGGTGTGATGTTTTGCTGTGGAAATTTTAACATATTTTCCTTACCCTACTTGAATATGTTATATAGTATAAGGAACATAACTTACATTCGTTAGATTTATAAAATCTGAACACAATTGAATACTGAAATATACCTGGTCCCTAGAGTTTCCAGTAATGTATTGTGGACTTCTGTTACTAATTTGATAAATATTATGTTTAATTTGTATAAGATTTTATATGATAAGCTTCTTTTTATCACCTAATATTGAGTCTGTGTGTGTGCCTAAAACAAAGTAAGTGGTCAAACAATGAGGAAAGACTGAGATAAACTTGTCTAACAAAATAATATATCTCTCTTTCTTTCCCTCCCCCCAAAATATAAAAATAACCTTATTGAATTAAGTATCAAGGTCATTTTATTCATTTATTCATTGAATATTATTTAGGACTTATGTTCTAGGCATTGAATTATGCTTAGGAAGTAAAAGAGAAATAATGTGTTATGAAAGAATAAACAAGGTTTAGTGCACTGTCTAGCACTAGTTGGTGCTAAATAAATATTTGCTGAAAAAATCAATCTCATGTCAGTTACTAAAGGTTGGGAAGGTTAAAGAAGTGTTGTAATAGAGAGTGGGGAAAGCAGCTACTTATTAAATGGTGGAAATAGGTCTATTTTAAGAGAAAACATTTAAGATGAAATTGAGAGAATGATCATGAGACAGTCATGCTTAGCAATCTGGTCAGATGAAAAAGCAAGAGTGTGGATGGACCCAAAAGCAATGGAAAGGAACACAGTGGTTGTAGCCTCTGCCCGCATCTATTTGTCTTTTTCCTGGCAACCTTCCATATGTTTCTCTAGGCCACCATTCCCTGCAGTGCTTTCAATCCAGGTGCTTCCACTTGAATTGGCTGCATACCCATCGCAAGACCTGATCAGGTCTGGGGAATCAGAACACTGAATCCCTTGCAAGGTTCAGACTCCTGACTCAGGAGAGACTGTGAGATATGTCAGTTCTGCCGAGGCTGCTGAGAGAGAGGAATGTGCTCTTTCCTGATGTACTTGAATCAAGGCCAACAGAGCACAAAAGAGGGATCCAGCAGAACGATCAGAAACCAGTTCTTTTTGTGCTGTAGGCGGTTTGAGGTATGTTTTCTGACACTCCACTCTCAACAATGTGAAGGGGCTCTGCATAGCTGGAGCATTTTGAGTGAGAGGGAAGTGGGATTAAGGATAATTCAGGTACAAATGTATCAAACCAACACAGTGTACACCTTAAACTTCCACGTTAAATGCCAATTATACCTCAATAAAAATAGCAATTAAGAAAAATTAAGTTGTATTGAAAATGCAAAAAAAAAAGCCAATAGGTTTAAAAAAATTGTTTTAGAAAAGATAATTCTGGAGATGTAAACAGATTCCTTTTAGTCTTACAGACTTTTATCAACGAGTTTGGATTTTATTCTAAGAGCATCGGAAATTAAACATTTGAAGTAGAAAACTAACATGATCCCATTTATATATATTTTTTTACACTTTTATTTTTTATTTATTGATTTTGGAGACAAAGATTTGTTGTTCCACTTCTTTGTGCATTCATTGGTTGATTCTTGCATGTGCCCTGATCAGGGATCAAACCTGCAACCTTGGTGTATCGGTAAAATGCTCTAACCAACTGTGCTGCCTGGGCAGGGTCTATTTTTATTTTTATATTTTTTAAATCATTCCAGGTCAGCAAAAATAGTGAAGTAAATACAGCCGAAAATTATCTCCTCCATAAATGAGAAAACTGTCTAAAATGGCCAAAATTAACATTTTCAAAACTCTGGTCGTTAACCAAAGGCCTAGAGCACCTGGGGATAGTTCACCTACAGCTGAGTCTAGTAACAACAGCAAGCTTCCTGGCATTTTAAACTCACCTCATCCTCCCCTCTCCTGCTCCAAGGTAGCTTTCAAAACAGCCACAGTAATGATAAAAACCCGCAGTCTGATAGCCAACAAAAGAAACAGAATGAGGTTGGAGTGCCTTCAAAATCTCTTTCCAGGGCAATTGTCATTATGTTCCCGGCCTGGTGGTTCCCTGGATGGCCATTTGCAAGGCTGTCTCTGCGTACCGGACTCAGAGCTCACCCAGTAAGAAAAACCTGGGGCATTTGGTGAAAACAATTAGAGGCAAATTATGATCTTCCCAGCTGTCTGAGGTGCTGGATAACAGTTGGGAGGAGAGGTGGGAGCAGAAAAGTGATTCTGCTCTGAGTATTTTTGGTATGATTCTAATTCTTAGAACCATATTCATGTCTAACCACTATGCTGTATGCCTGAAACCAACATATAGTATATAAACTAATACCCCCAAAATGTATACACACACTTTGAATAATTATAAAGACAGTGTTTATTTAAAAAATTTTATTGTCAAAGTTGAGCTATCAGCTGTTAAAGTGTGTGTGCATGTTATAGGGGACACCCTGTATATTGAATGTCAACTGCAATGAAAAATTAAAACGAACTTAAAAAAATGAATCCAGCTGTGTGCAAAATGAATACATACTCAAGTGGTACAGGTAGAACTCATGTAATTGGAATAGAGTGTTTTGACTATCTGTTTGAAGGTAAAAACAACAGGAACTATAAATAAATTGTGTACGCCAGTAAGTTAGGTTTTTTGTTTGTTTTGTTTTTTACTGTGGTATCGTTCACAGTTCTGAAAACCAGTTTGTCTTTTAGGTGCAAATAAGGAAAGATTTTGTGGATAATGGAAGCTATGCTTGTCACCTTTGGAGAAGGGACTTATAAACTGGATAGGGGAAAGGCACAAATGAACTCTGTAGTGTGGGAATGGAATCAGAGGGATTGGTATGAGCCCTTCTTTTTAATAAACAGAAGATAGAAGATGTGTGTGTGTGTGTGTGTGTGTGTACACACAACTGCATATTTTCTAGTTCGGTTTACTGAGAGAGCCCAGGAGCAGCCATGCTTCACATCACCTGAGAGCCAGATCTTGGTTTCTGGGAGCCAAGGCTCTGAGGGAATGGCTGATTTCAGGGCTGGGGCAGAGAAAATACTACAGCAACTCAGGACATCTTCTTGTGCCAAGAAAGATAAGAAAATGCTCAAAGAATAATGGAAGTTTATTAAAATAATTGAGGAGATGGCTAGAAGGGGCTCACACTGGCCAAAAATGAGACAATTTGGTTAACAAAATAAATGTAGTACTGTATTGTAAATAATGCATTATAAGAGTCCCTGAATCTATACTGATATTAATGAATGAATGAATGCTTTCTTACAGTAATAATGAATGCTTTCTTATATCTTCCACATTACTTAAGCCAAGTAATGTGGAAGATATAATGGAACTATAAAATCATGATTTTTGTAAGCACCATAGAAATACCTGTTTAACAGCAGAACCATAAATATATCATTATATGGAAACCAAGATCTGGGCACTAGACTCCCAATGGACAGAGATAGAAATATATAGATGTATATATGCATACACACATCTTCTATAGTAGGATATTTACATAGTCTCAAAATCTCCCCTTACATTGTTCCCCTTGGCCATCATCATTCTACTCTGTGCTTTTATAAGTTCAGCTTTTTAAGATTCCAAATATAAGTGAGATCATGTAATATTTGTCTGGTTTTATTTCACTTAGCGTAATGTCCTTGAGTTTCATCTATACTGAAGCATGTGACAGAGGTTCCTTCTTTTTTAAGGTGGCTAATATTTCATTGCATATCTATATAACATATTCTTTACCATTCATCTGTTGATGTGCATTCGTGTTGCTCCCACATCTTGGCTATTGTAAATAATGGTGTAGTGAGCTTGGGTGTGCAAATACCTCTCTGAGATCCTACTTTATCAATATATTTTGGCAATTACATGGGGGGAAAAACAGTAACTTTTTACAACTCTGAAATTAGCTCAAAATAAAATTATCTGAAAATAAAAGTTCTTAGAAATAGCATCTAACTAAAATATAAAGAATGGCTAAAAGGGCAAAAAGGTAATGCAGAGGAAGGAAAAGTAACCGTCCAGGAGAATGGAGAATAAAAAACGGGTAGAAGTGTTTGTGTTTGAGAACCCTTTTTTTGTACATAGAATTGATAGTATTTGCTGATAGAGTAGAAATGTGGGGAAGGAGGAAAAAAGCTGACTTCCAGAGTTATGGCCTTAGTTCCTAGGTGTATTTT
Organism: Myotis lucifugus; assembly: GCF_000147115.1. NCBI lineage: Eukaryota > Metazoa > Chordata > Mammalia > Chiroptera > Vespertilionidae > Myotis > Myotis lucifugus. Next base: position 3,456,817 of record NW_005871063.1, on the reverse strand, counting down.
TGATGCATTTTCTGAGCTTGAGAAGGCTGAGTAAAGAATAATTATCAAGGACAAAATCAAGAGTTTCATTTTGAACATTTTTTTTTCTGGTTAAAAGGCCCATTCTCAACTAGAGTAAAGAGCAAGGTAGATGTGCCATCTCAGAAATGTCAATGCCATCTGCCAAATGTTTGTGTATATAAGTTTGTGGTAAGTCTCTGAGACAAATATAATTGGCTACAACAGATAGTCTTAGTAAAACGTTAACTAGGTATGTATACAAATGGTTGGTAATATCTATATCTGTGCAAAGTGTTCAAAGGTTCTGTCACGTTTAAAGATAATGGAGTCCAGGGGTCTTGTTTTAGGTGAATGTGTAACAAGGGGCTATCTTAGACAAACCTCAAGGAGAGCAAACACATTGCAAAAGTAAATAGTAGGGGAAATGGCCTAATGTATCTGTGGTGATTCCTCCTGTGAGAACATTATTGAAAAATTGAAATGAATACTTAAACTCGCTCAATGTGTTTGGGGATCTGAACTTGAGATCATATGCTCCTAGGCCAGTGGTCTGCAAACTGCGGCTTGCGAGCCACATGAAGCTCTGGCCCCTTGAGTGTGGCTCTTCCACAAAATACCACGTGCAGGCGCACACGTACAGTGCGATTGAAACTTCATGGCCCATGCGCAGAAGTCGGTATTTTGTGGAAGAGCCACACTCAAGGGGCCAAAGAGCTGCATGTGGCTCGCGAGCCGCAGTTTGCCGACCACTGTCCTAGGCCAAGCCAAGTAGTCAGAGTCATTTAGACAAAAGAATTCTTTATTGACTGTCCATGGAATTCCTAGTGATACTCAGCAATGTACATTAATGCCACATTTTGATAGATGATAATCATGGATTAGAAGCTTAAGGTCTATCTTAAAAGAGTTCCGAGCTATCATGTCCACCAACTCTGCATCAGAGTGACTCACAAGCCTACAAAGTCTATTTTGTGAGCAATGCCAAGGGCCTAAAAATAAAAAATGGGACAGGAGATGTAGCCTTCAACTAGATTATGCTATGTATATTATTTTTTGGTGTGTCATTTACTGCTACAATTCTGCTGGGTAACAAATCACTCCAAAAAAATAATAAGCATTTTTTTTTAGGTCATTGTGGGTCAACTATTTAGGCTAGGTTTGATTGGAAGTGTCTTCAAGCCTAAGTTGGATTTCCTCATATGTCCTGGAGTTGGCTGACTACTGGCTCATCTAGGATGGCTTCAGCCAGGATGGGAGATAAATTGCGTTCTTCCCAATTTATCGCATTTAATTGGGCTGGCATGGAGATGATCTCATAGCATGGCAGAAACACAGACAAGAGTAACTCAATCCTACAAAGGATTAGCAGGAGATGCACATCTTCTTTCAAGCCACTCTTTGTGATGCATTTGCTAATATCCCACTGGTCAAATCTGGCTGAGCCCTAAATCTGAGCAGTAGAAGAATATAAGATTACAGGGTTGACTGTGACTATGGGGTGGCTATTCACGGAGACCATTGATGCAATCAATCTACCACAGTCTGCACACTAGCCCTGATTATTTATGTTCCTTCCACAGGCAAAATACACTAAAGCCTTTTCAGGACTCCAAATTCACATCCAAACATGGCAACAGCTTACAAAGTGCAGACTTTTATGATCTATGTCAGGCGCAGATGGTTCTCCTTGGATGTGACTCCTCTCGATACGGAGACGTATATACTAAAACCGTGAGTAATATGCCCCACTCCCGGAACCCATCACAGAATGGTGGGACAGGGACTTGATAAATACGATGCATGCTTCCTTAAAAAAAAAAAAAAAGAAGAAGGCTTAGGGGACATATAGCAGTAATGGATTTGTTTTCAGTTGCTGTACAGAAATTTTCACAAATGTAGCAGCTTAGAACAAAACAAATGAATTATCGTACAGATTCCATGTGCCTGGAGTCTGGGTATGGATTTGGTGAGTCCTCTGCTCAGGGTCTCACCAGGATGAAATCAAGGTGTTGGTCTGGGCTGTGATCTTACTTGAGACTCAGGAGAATCAAGCTCACTGATTGGTGGAAGAATTCATCCCTTGTGGTTGTGGTATTGAAGTGCTTGCTGTCTTGGTGGCTATAGGTTGAGGACAACCTCAGTTCCTTGCCATGTAGTCCCCTACATTGTTGTTTACAACATGGTACGGTGGTTCCTCCCATCTGCGCCTTCACTTGCCGTAGTTTCAGTTACCCAAGGTCAATCATGGTCCGAAAATATTAGATGGACAATTTCAGAAATGAAAATTCACATGTTTTTTAAATGCACGCCATTCTGAGAATCCTAATGAAATCTTGTGTCATCCTTCTTCATCCCGCGTGGGATGTGAGTCATCCCTTTGTCTAGGGAACCTACGTTGTATGCAATACTTGTCTGCTAGTCACTTGGTAGCCATCTGGGTTATTAGATCGACTGTGGTGGTATCACAGTGCTTGTGTCAAGTAATTCTTAATAATGGCTCCAAAAAGCACAAGAGTAGTGATATTGGCAATTCAGATGTGCCAAAAAGAGCTATAAGGTGCTTCTTTTAAGTGAGAAGGTGAGTTCAGTGTAGTAAGCTATTTTGAGAGAGAGACCACATTCATATAACTTCTATTACAGTACATTGTGACAATTGTTCTATTTTACTCTTAGTTATTGTTGTTAATATCTTACTGTACCTAATCTATAAATTAAACTTTATCATAGGTATGTATGTATGGGGAAAAAATAGTACAGGGTTGGTAGTTGTTGGTAGGTTTGTAGTTGTTCATATGGAAAATAATACAATAATTCATAAATAATACAAGAATAAACTCTGTGTTTCATGTACTCTACTTTTGCCCCACCCTGTATCTAAGCTCTGGGGAACCCTCATACATAAGCTAAAGGATTCTTTGAGGGAAAATAATGTTTTGGTGGTTGAGTCAATAGGAGAATGAAGCCATAATTAGTCATTTTCAGTTTTCAATTTTTCTCTTAATAAAATGCTGATTTTTTTTTCTTTATCGATATGTAACTTAAAACTTGTCTTTTTCTTGGTAATCTGTAAGTGTTCTCTGTATAGCAAGGATGATAACCCTTTGTCTGATTTTGCAAAAACTTCCCCCAGTTGCCACTTGTCTTCTATTTTGACTGATTATAATCTTTTACATAAAAATGTTCAAGCTCAAAATTCCTTAGTCATTTTGCTTGCCCTCGTTCCCTCCAACCTGAGCGCGCCTCTATGAAAGGAGAGCAGAAAGGCTGGGAATGTGGGTCAGAGGAGCTTTGGGGTGCCTGGGACAGAGAGGTGCAGCCCGCCTGCTGAGGAGCCCAGATCAGATCACCCCCAGGGGAGTCCTGCCTCAGGGAATAGCTTGGTGTGTGGCCCCCCAGCATGCTCTTTGTTGGCCGGGAGCAGCCCAGCCGGAGCAGGAGGTCGATGCCACGGTGCAGGATCTGGAGCATGTCTGCTGTTTCCTTCTTAACACCGGGTTCTCTTGAAGGGACACGTGAACGGGGCTTCTCCACGGCATCACATTCACGCCTGGTGTTGTACACAGACCCACCGCCACATGTTGTCAGGGAATTTGTCCTACATGATTTCCGGGGGCCACTCTTTCTGAAAGTAAATCCTAAAAGGAGAGGTGCATAGGCAAACCACCGTCCCTCTCTCTGCAGTTAGGCCCATCACTAACGGCACTGCGAGTTCTTCTTGCCTTTAGCTCTGCAGGCTCATCTGGAGCTCTCACCCAAACTCTCCTTCCGGAAGGGTCTGAGCGCTTGGAAATCATGCTCCTTTTCAGCAGTGACTCTAGGACAAGGGAGTGCTGAGTAGAGCCAAGCGGATTAGCTCAGTTCTACACACGCGCACACTCGGTCCCCATCGGCCAATGTGTAAACGCAGCCCCTCCCAGGGTCATTTACCCCTTCCCAATGGGGCCCCTTCTTACGTGCTGGTCCTCACAGTGAGGTTTTTGAAAGGCGATCTGAGCAGCACACCTCCCTTGCCACCACAAAGGGTAACGAGGGAAGTGTCTGTACTCAGTGATGATAAAGAAACCCAGAAATCGCCCGGCCAGTGTGGCTCAGTGGTTGAGTGTCGACCAATGAGCCAGGAGCTCACGGTTGGAGTCCCCGTCAGGGCACGTGCCCGGTGTTGCGGGCACGATCCCCAGTAGGTGTGCAGGAGGCAGCCATCGATCGATGATTCTCATTATTTTTTTTTTTATTTTTTTTATTTTTTTTACAGAGAGGAAGGGAGAGGGATAGAGAGTTAGAAACATCGAAGAGAGAAACATCGATCAGCTGCCTCTTGCACACCTCCTATTGGGGATGTGCCTGCAACCAAGGTACATGCCCTTGACCGGAATCGAACCCGGGACCTTTCAGTCCGCAGGCCGAAGCTCTATCCACTTAACCAAACTGGTCAGGCATCTCTCTCATTATTGATGTTTCTATATCTCTCTCCCTCTGCCTTCCTCTCTGAAATAAATAAATAAATAAAACCCAGTAATTTAGAGTTAAATTCATATGCTATATCAAAGGACCAGAAGAAAAAACTGGCAATAAAGTTTTATGAAAATTGATAATAAAATAAAAAGAGTTTTAAGCAAGGAAAGGAGGGAAAACACAATCTAATTTTTGTCTAATTTCTGATACAGAAAGAGCTTAAACAGATATTGAAAAAAGAAAGCAAAACGCATACAATTGTAATACTCATTTATTAAAAAATATTTCTCTTGATTAAGAGAAACGCCATAAGTTAACAGGCAAATTGAAAAAAATTTTAAAAATAAATAAGCCTACTTTTAATGGTCTTAAATAAAAATCTCATAATTTTATTGATTTTTATTTAAAAAGGCCAAGATTTCCTCCAAGTTGTGGCCAGTTTATAATTTATGATTCCGTATAGAACATAGCTTCCATTCCATTACTTTGGGCTCTATTACATAAATAGTTTAACTTGGAGGGCACATCAGGAAGCAACACTGCTCCAAGCTGGTCATTCTATGGGAACTTTATGGAGTTTTTTCCTTTTTTCTTTTTGTAACACGCCACAGTGGGTTTTTGGTTACACCTTCCTTAGACATGTTTTGGAATAAAATGATTGAGTCTGTGCTGCATGGAGGAGAAATCTGGGCCACCAGTGTTCCATCTGTCTACGATTAAGAGCACATTCCAAGTTTTTTCTACGGAGCTACTTGGCCAGGTCTTCCCCACCCCCACGCTCCTCATGGTGTGGCGGCAGCAGCACGGGTCTTCTGGCTTCCACTCTGCCAGGAAAACGTTTCCCCTCTCTGTAAGTCCCCTGTCAGTTCATGTTTAAATTTGCACATTCAGTCAACCAAACAGAACAGCTAGCCGAACGCCACACATCCCCACAGCGGTTTTACACTTTCTCGTGTATTCTGCCAACTGTAATATTTAATGGTGCTACTTCCGCCCTATTTTATGTTATTTTGTTTATGATCATTTCGCGTGAGGATTTATTTTTCTCTTTTCTAACCCGCTGCAATCCTCCAGGTTTTCTTTCTTTTCTACTGAGGTAGACCTTTTACCTTCTGCTTCTACCTGTCCAGAGGTTATCTTTCATTCTTCCCTCAGGGTTCTAATATTATCAGAAACGGGACGTGCAAAAGGAACAGGCATAGTACGGGAACAAAAATGAAAATTGCCATCACTTCCCGCATGAAGCGTGTGTGTACACTTCATTTTTGGCAAGGTACTAGCCTCGGAAATACCAGTGGAGTTATAAGGGGAGATAGAAAGAAGACACCAGAGGGCTGGTAAGCCTCTCTCTCAACATTCTGGTCATCTTTAAAATACCAGGGGAGCGATGTGGCGATAGAAACAGGAATGTATACTGGCGCCAGGCCGTGTCCCAGGCGCCCTCCTTCAAAGGCATCTCCCTTCATTATTTCTTGTTATGCATTTGTTTTTGAGTCGGGAATATATTTAGATGACTTAAAACCCAAAGAATATTAAAGGAAGAGAGTGAAAAGTTTTATTTTCCTCCATAGTCCCTCATCAGCTGGATTGTCATGATTACTGCTCCCCCACCACATGTAGCCACTTGGACTAGTTTTTTATGTATTCTTACAAAGTTCCCTTACACAATACAAAGAAATAACAATGTATGTTCTCAATCCCCCTCTCAACCTAAAATACACCATGCGATCCAGGTTTCTGACCTTTTTAACAAACTTAGCAATATTCCTCGGAGATCTTTCCCTGTTGATGTGTCATTTTCACGTTCTTTGTGATCATAGCATAGTGTTACATGGCATGAGGGCCACATCGGCAATGCCCCATTCTCTTATTAGTTTCCATATTGATCCATGATTTCCTCATTAATAAGGAAATCCACCATTTCCTTATTAATGAGTTCCAACCAGTTACTATTACAAATATTACTACAGTGAACAGCCTTATTTATATGTCATTTTTTTACCAATATGAGTATCTGTGTAAGTTCCCAGATGTGGGACTACTGGGTCATAGGGTATGTGCATTTTAATTTTGATATTTACAATAAGATCCCTCTCCTTTAGGGACCCCAGCAATTTCTACTTCCAACCAGCAATGCGCCAATGCTTGTGTCCTGCAGCCCCACAAACCCAACATGTGTTAGGGGTTTGCTTCTTGCCATATACTTAAAGGAATTAATATTTTTATTTTTTGTGAACAGTTTACTTATACTGCTTGCCCATTTACCTATGGGTGGCCCTTTTCTTATCGACTTAGAGGAATTCTTTACATGTTTGGGAGATTAGCCCTTTGTCTATGATATAAGATAGACAAATAGTTTTTTTCAATCTGTCTTTGCTTTGCTTATGGTGCTTTTGCTTTGTAAACAATTTTCTTAAAATATATAGGGTGGGGTAGAATAAGCTGATGAATAAAATAGATTCAGAGACATAGAAACATGGAACAGAGTGTTGGAATAGCAGTGGGAAGGTGGGGGTGGGTGGGAAGAACTTGCATGCATCTATGCATAACCCATGGACATAGACAATAGGGCGGTGAAGGCCTGGGGTAGAGGGCAAGGACAGGCTAGAAGGGGCCAATGGGGGGCGGGGGGGGAGACATATGTAACATTTTCAACAATAAAGATTAAAAAACAAAAATATAAGGTGGGGCAAAAGTAGGTTTACAGTTGTAAATACATGAAACACAGTTTATTCTTGTATTCTTGTTTATTAATTATTGTATTAGGTTATCTACTAACAACTGTAAACCTACTTTTGCCCCACCCTGTATAATATCCTCAGAGAGGCCTTTTCTGGCCTTTGCATTGAAGAGGCCTCTTTACCATCGCCTTCTCTTAGGGTATATGCAAAAGGGGGAAAGGAGGGAAGTAGTGCAACCTCCTATCTTGAGCGGTCTCCTCAGAGCTCCTCCCAGTTCCATCTTGCCACTGGCTTCCCTGCAGAGGCTCACTGCTCTGCCCCAGGTCACAGATTGGAAATTCACAGTTCGAGCCTCCTACTTCTGTGTGTAGGGGTGGGGTGGGGGTAAGGCAGCCCTTACTCTCCTTTATCAGGTTGTTTCTGAAGGGCTAGGGACACTGAAGCCACAAGAAACAGGAGTTTTCCTGAACCCTCCAGGAACAATGGGGCACTGACACCACATTCTAGTGGGGAGTGCACATCCTATTCATGGTCCAAAAGGAAGCCACTTGTCCAGGCCAACTGCTCTCAGAGCAATAGCCGATGACATGGCTGTAAGAAGCAAGTGTCCACAGAAGAGGTCACTGCCCTGTCCTCGGGGCAAATGTGTACCAATATCTTGAGGCTGTGGCCTGGCATCTGATCCTCAGAGCAGTAAGCTCCAAAATGGAAACAAAATTGGCTGTTAGGGAAGGAATCAACAGATAGCACTAGAATGTTTGGTAATCTTAGAAACAAAAGCATTGTTTCTAGGGAAGAGCATTGGCTGAGAAGAAAGACGATAACGTGGTGGGAACAGGAGGAGAACTCTTGGCCTTGTTTTTATGAATTGTGGTGAACTGTGACCACAATTTGCTCTTGGGACATTTATGAGCTACTCGGGATAGGCCTCCATTGCTCATCCTGACTGGTATGGTCTGAAAAAACACTTATGACCATCACATGGCCTTGTTCCAAAAAAATGATGTAAGACAGCTCACAGGTAGTGAGCTGGTCAGAATATAGTCAGATAACATCATCTGAAGTAAATGAGATGGGAAAAGGGGCCAAGAATGAGTAAATAATGCAGACCAAAGTGCCTGTTCTCTGGGATGGAGCACAACTCTAGTTCTAGCTTTTTATCAGCAAACATGAAAAGCCAACTCAGTGTCCATAAGATAGTAGCAAATGAACTGTGCAGGAGAAAGACAAATATGCCGATACAAAGTCCAACATGACATTATCCTTGAGAGTCACATAAAGAGGCCATTGTGCAATGTAATCAACATTCTTAGAGTTGACACAGTGATGAATTTCATAAAACTGCTTTGTAGAGTGCCCTCAATGCTGACCAATGGCTTCACACCAAAGAGAAATTCTAGGATTATATAATGAAGATAAACGTACAGGTGGACTTTGCTACGTGTAGCCTGGCTTAATTATGGGGTACATTTTAAAGGATCTGAGGAAATGATAAAAGGCAAACAGAAAATCCTTAATGTCCCTTTATAAATACTGTTTGCCACAGCCAAACCCACAGCTGATAGACATGAGGTAGCTGGGAGCTCAATACTGAATAACCTACACCTGGAGTTCAGTATTCCAGGGACCTAAGGAAAAAAGTCCTTAATAGGACATTGAACCAGTACAGGAGGGACATCTTTTGGGAGAAGTTTAAGAGTCCAATAATCAGTAGTTTCTGAGGGAATACGCTAAAGCTCAGCCAAGATTCTCTCTAGGAATAAAAAAAAAACGAATATGCACACTTACACAGACAGATGGGCCATTAGTTTCCAAATTTCTGCTCAATGTAACTGAGTGTTAATTAATATTAGTCTGGAAAAAGGGTAAGGAAGGCATAACTAAACATAGGGGCCATTAAAAAATCTCCTCCCCCAACTCCTGAAAAGCATCCATAGAAAGCTCAGCTCTGAGTATGGTGATTTCCTGATGTTCTTCCAAGTTAAATTATTTGCATAATGAACATCAAAGTATCTGAATGAAGTGACTTTCTATATAGAATTAATCGAAAGCTAACTGAAATTTGGAAAATATCTTGTGGTTTTTTCCTAAACGTTTAAGAGCTCTATATATACTCAGAATATTAAGTTTTTGTCAAATACTCGTGCTAAAATTTTTTTTGCTTGTATTTTTTTTCTCTTTTGGCATATTGGTTTTAAATTTCTACGCAATGGAATGTAGCAATTCTGGTTTTACCTTTTGCTTTATCCCTAATGAGTCTTTCCTCATTTTGAGATAGTCACATACATTTTCTACTTTGTATTTGACAACTTTAAACCCATTAATCATCTTAAATGTCTTTTGGTATATGGAGTAAGAAAGAGATGTACTGCCCCCACCTCCAATGTTAAGCAAATGTCTCAGAACTAAAGAATATTTCTCTTTCCCTAGTAATGTGAAATCAAATTACCTTATTTTAATATCTTCTGAATTAAAATGTTTGTTTCCTCTTCTTTCTATTAATCTATATATTTTTGCATCTATTATTCCACACTGTCATAATTAGATACTTATACACACTGTTAATAATCTGTATAAATATCTAATTGGACAACTCCTACCCCTTACATTACTCTATTTAAATTTTTTCTTGGATAATCTTGCCAGGTATTATTTCTTTATAATTTTTCACTTTAAATTTTTAAAAAATATTTTTATTGATTTCAGAGAGAAAGGGAGAGGGAAAGATAGAAACATCAGTGATGAAAAAGTATCCATCGGCTGCCTCCTGCACATCCCCTACTGGGGATCAAGCCTGCAACCCGTGTCTGTGCCCTGTCTGGGAACCAAACCATGACCTCCTAGTTCATAGGCTGATGCTCAACCACTGAGCCACCCGACCGGGCTCCACTTTAAATTTTGTAGTCTCTGAGAAAGTGCACCAAGTCCTAGACACCTCAGACTTCAACAAAATGTTTTTCAATCACTTTTTATCTCCCAAGTGATAGTGTCCTGAAGCAGAGATGACATGGAAGGAGGCAAGGGGAGGAAAAGATGGGTTCTTAGTTCTAGTCTGCTCTCTCCACACCAGAGATGCTGTCACCATTTAACCCCTGATTTTCCTGGGAAAAACATCTTGCCACTGAACCTATCTAGTGTCACAGAGGAGAGTCTATTTCTTTTATTAGCAGGACTTTGACCCTATAAATTGTCAAACAAAACAAAACAAAAAAAGACTGGCCTACTTATGAAAAAAACCTACAGTAAAAAATCAAGTATTTACTGTGAGTAGATAGAAAGTAAATCAAAGAGGGCTAAATATTTTTAAAAATTCCAGATATAGAATCAAACTTTGTTTTTATTGTATGATGGCATAAGCCTTTAATACAACATAAGCATTTATACTATTGGAAACATTTTAAATTAAAATTAAAAAATAAAGGAAAAATAAATTTAGTTATGACATTTTTTTCTTCTTGGTTTATCTTAAATTTGGAATAAATGTCTCAATACAAGTTTTTTACTAAGATGTAAAATGGTTGATTTTTCATTGACATGTTCAGTACAATTTTATCTTTGAATCCTTTAAAGATAAGGGGCATTTGATTTGTTTTGTAGTTCCCAAAATTCTTCATAATTATTACTTTTGAACCTCGATAAAATACCAGAATAACAGTTTTTATATTTTAAGGCAACTATTCCTAACATATATGTAGAATTCAGGTATTCCAATTTTGCCATATTCAGGGTCTGGTACTATTATCTATGGCATTTCCACAACTGCTACTATTCATTTTTACTATCACTATTCATATGAAAAGGTAAAACAAACAGTGTTATTAATTTTTTGTAAGAATTAAAACCAAATGGTGACACCTTGTGATGAAAATGCTTTTATCTGTCAGTATAAACTTTGATTCCCTATGTATACTGAAACAATAGAGCCACTAACTGTTATGATCCTTTTTTGTCTCGGCATGATGTATGAATAAATAAGGTAATAAGACAAGAAAAAAAAAAGAATTAAAACCAAAAATCTTTTCTAGAATTCAGTCTTCAACCCCACAATTTTGAAACGTAGTTGACACCACTTTCTTTTCTGGAAACCATTTTTCCCATGAGAAAGATGAATCAAAATACACTTTGCCAAATAAGTTTTCCTAAATAACAATTATCCTAAGAATGAAGAACAAATTAGGTCCTATATTTTATTCAGTCATTTTGAATGTCTTTACAGACAAATATTCAAACTGGTAAGATGGGGAGTATTTTCAGTCAAAATTAACTCTCTTTATTTCAGTCTTTGCAGTTAAGCTAACAAGGTCATTTTCTCTTGAATGATGTGAAAAATTCAATCTCTCTCTATAGTTTCAAAAATCTCTAGGTACGGTGCCACCGAATCTCCTATCATACAGCAGGCTCTCATGTGGCACATCTAAATCATCATACAAAACATTGACCTGTCTGTAATACATGCCACAGAACACATTCGGCTTGCATCAATGACTATATCCAGAATGCATTCTACTTTTAAAGTTTTAGCATAAAGTTATTCCCAGGGAAGGAAATGAGTAGACTTGAGTTCCTTGTCCTTGTGAAAAATCACTAATTTCAGTTTCATTTTATAAGTCCAGGAATCATCACAATATCCTTTCTGTTATATTTATTAGTTATTAACTTTATTAATATTAATATTAGCCTATATCAAACTTTAAGATTTTCACAACCCAATCAATCAATAAACCATTTCCTTATAATGAACCTGTCATAGGTGTGTTTCTGAGTTACATTAGAATTCTCGCTAAAAGCCTAAATAAATTTAACTAGGTGTTATTGTTAATATCTGGGGTCCCACAAATTATACTTTTAAAGTTCTCAGCCATATCTCCATATACTAAGGGAGATAACAGTTTTCCCAATTAGCCTTCTATTTTCAAAAGATTATTTATTTTTGGCATGTAATTTCTGGATCAATGGATATGTTTTTAAAACTTACCATCTGTTAAATGTTTTTATGCATTTCTTCCACTTAATATATATCTAAATTTCACAGCATTATGATTTTTAAAAATTTATTTAAATTCAAGTCTTGTTGAAATTTCAGGCTTTCATTTAATACATTAATATGATTTTACATAGCCCTAACCAGTTTGGCTCAGTGGATGGAGTGTTGGCCTGCGGACTGAAGAGTCCCAGGTTCGATCTGATCAAGGGCATGTACCTTGGCTGCAGGCACATCCCCAGTGGGGGGTGTGCAGGAGGCAGCTAATCGATGTTTCTCGCTCATCGATGTTTTTAACTCTCCCTCTCCCTTCCTCTCTGTAAAAAATCAATAAAATATATTTAAAAATATGATTTTACATATACTGGCACTCACATCTACATTTCTACGTGTTTAATGGCAATTGTTTTTAGTGTTTATTTCACAATGTCTTTTTTTAAAGTAGTATTCGTTGACATAGTCATACTTTGACTGTTGAACACAGGAGTATTTTTGATTTCCACTAAAAGTACAATCTTTCTTTTTAATATACATGGTTTTGTTGGTTTATCCTTTTATTTTCCTTATGATGGTGACATGAGCCCAAAAAAGTAATTCTCTACTATAAGAAAAATAGTAGTGTAAATGCAATGACACTTTCTTGAATAGAGCAAGAAAATAAGTAATGATAGGACCCACAGTGAGTGAAAGACTTATGCTCTACTTGGTATGGCTGGAGCTCAGCTCTGCTGATAGTTACTATCAAGAGAGAAAGACCATCACCCTGCTGAGAGCCACTATTTACCTGGCTACATAAGTGGGTTAAAATTTTTAAATAACATTATGTAAATTAACATCCTAAATACTAAATAAAGTATATCTTTAGCCTCTTGTCCAACTGGCTAAGGGAAAGGAAAAGTATTTTCCCAATTGCCTTCTCATTTGCAGGGCTGCCAAACTGCCTTGAATGGTGTTGGTATTTGACATTTTTTGCAGTATTCATTAATTTATTCATTACAGCAAATAATCGAGGCATTGTTTTAGAAGCTGGGGATACCACAGTGAATAAAACAGAAAGATTACGTTCTAATGGGGGAGAAGATGAAAGATAAAAAGTATGTAAGTAAAAGTATAAGTATGTCAGAACTATGGAGACAAATAAAGCTATTACAATAATGCAGGAAAGAGCTGGTAGTCTTTTGGAACAGGGTGATCACATTGGAGCTGTGAAAAATGGTTGAATTATTGAATTATGGCTATATTATGAAGTTGACGCTGACAAGATTTACTAAAATATAAGATGTTGGTGTAAGAGAAAAGAGTCAAATTTTTAAAATCTGAGCAACGTGAAGGATGTAATTGCCATTTATGGAGGAGAGATTGTGGGTGTTCTCATTTGTTTTGGCCAGTAGTAAGAAAGCTTAGTTTTGATTTAGACTTGTTAAATTTGAGTTGTCTTTTAAATAGTCAAATAGTGATGTAAAGTAGGCAGGTGGTTATCGGAGTTTGAACTTTAGGGGAGGGGTTCAGGCTTAAGATATAAATTTTGTAGTCATCAGCATAAAGTCATCTGATTATCCGTGGTTGGCAAACTGCGGCTCGCGAGCCACATGCGGTTCTTTGGCCCCTTCAATGTGGCTCTTCCTAAGCCTTAATTAGGAGTACCCTAATTAATTTAATAACAACGTACCTACCTATATAGTTTAAGTTTAAAAAATTTGGCTCTCAAAAGAAATTTCAATCATTGTACTGTTGATATTTGGCTCTGTTGACTAATGAGTTTGCCGACCACTGGATACCATGTAAGGTGCAAGTGTAGAGGTCTGAAGACTGGGCTTTGGGAATTTGCAGTTTAGAGGCCAGGGTGGGAAAAAGACCCAGGAAACAAGACCTTGAAGAAATGGCTACGGAGGTAGGGAGAAAACAGGAAATGGTGATGTCCGGAAGCACAGTGGAGGATGGTTGAGAAAGGAGGTAGTAAATGAACTGTGTTAAATACTGCTCACAGGTCAAGTAGGATGAAGACTGAGAACTGGTCATTGGATTTAGCAATGTGGAGATGCTTGCTGATCTTGACAAGAGCAGTTCAGGTATGTGGAAGATAAATGAGGCAGCAGCGAGGGAAAGGCAAGAGAGAGGAATTTTGTTTTTAAGATGGGAGAAATAAAGCCAGAACTTCTTAACTGATGGTCAAGCTTCTCTGTATGGACTCTGTGTATAGCACATTACTATATCCCCAAAAAATGCCATCTTGACCCTGGGGTTGCAATCTTACTGCAGGAATCAAAAAAAATAACAAAATAGTGAGAACAGGTAATTACCATTAGAATAGTTTAAGAGGATTATAAAGTATTGGTTTCACAGAGAAGGTGGAGTTTAAATTCTACTTAAAAATATAAGTTGGATTTAGGTAGATGAAAAGAAATGGGACAAAGGGAAAAAACAGTATGACATTTGAGGAACAGCAAGATTGGCCTGGCTGAAATTCAAATTAAAAAGAGATGGGTGATAGACCCGGAGAGCATTGACCCCCAGCTAAGTTCTGCCTTTATTATTTTGGTAATGAAGATTAAGAGAGTTAAATAATCCCATCTGTGGTAGCTCTAGAATTAACAATTAAAATCTTGTTAATAGTTTTGTGATTATTTTTAGCAATTTTCATTAGAAAATTCTCTCAAATGTCTTTTCAATAAGCACCACTAGGTATTAGTGAAGTTAAAGCTAAAACAACTAGGTGAATTTAAATATAGTTACTTTTAAGCATGAAAAAAAAAAGGTTGCCCTACACATGACAGAAACACTTCTTAGGAACCACAAATTTTTTTTTTAAATGTTGATTTTATCCCATTTTTTGTGTGCTCTGGAATGGTATTTTATAAATACAAGATTTAAGTTATTTCTAACTAATCTATTAGATATTTTATAGCTCATAATATCCTCAACTCTAATTTTGGAAAATAGTCTTTTGTTTATACTACTTTATGGATGTAACTTTTAAGGAAGTTTTATGATATTTCTAATTCATATGACACTAGAAGAGATTTCATGAAAAGCAAATATAAATTTAAAGTGCTTTTCAAATATGAGTATCTTAAAAAGTTCTCACCAATCCTCAAAATCATCCTAAATATTACCAAGCTTAATATTTAGAATTCTTAAAACAGTTGTCAAGATCATGCCCTAACGGGTTTGGCTCAGCAGATAGAGCATCGGCCTGTGGACTGAAAGGTCCCAGGTTCGATTCTGGTCGGGGGCATGTGCCTTGGTTGCGGGCACATCCCCAGTAGGAGGTGTGCAAGAGGCAGCTTATCGATGTTTCTCTCTCATCGATGTTTCTAACTCTCTATCCCTTCTCCCTTCCTCTCTGTAAAAAATCAATAAAATATATTTTTTAAAAAAATAGTTGTCAGGATCAATCCTGCAGGTAACTAAGCAAGTGTTTTTTTCAACAAGAGAAGCTGTTAGGTTGAGCCATCTGAGCTGCCAACATTTCTATCATGTGTAGGTAAAAAATGGTAGTATATTAGCGATGTAATGCTGTTCAACATAAAAAATTCCAACTGGGCTCTCCCAAGGTTTTCTAGATTGGTGGAAGTCCCTATCTAAAGGGGGAGGGACAATCTAAAGGGAGTGGCATTCTCCTAGGAAGTGCACATTCTTTGACAAATTGGCTTTTATTAAGTATCTATTACATAGAGGTTCTATCCTAGGTCCTATGGTTTATTTATTTAGCCTTAATGGTTCACAATCTAGTAAAGATATGAATATAAATAGATATACTTATCATTAAAGTTAATTTTACCAAGCTTAAAAGTTCCCTATGCTAACATTTGAAATGTTAAGCTTATTTGTGGAGGGAAATAATCTCCCATCTTTAAAGTTATAACTGGTCAACTTATTTCACAATGGAATGGTAGGGTATAAAGGTTATTTTATACCAGCACTTAAAGCAAATAATAGAATCTAGTTTGTAGGTATAGTGAATGGTTTTAGATGAAGGCTTTGGATTTTTAATGCTATGTAGCCTATCCATAAAAATGGGAAGGTTTGTCAGAGGAAACAGGGAAGGATTGGGGTAAATTTGAGGCAGGTGAGTACCTTTTGGGGCCAATAGTAGAGTTCTCAATGTGATTTATATTATAGAAAATCTGAGTTTAGAGAACCTCTGTGGCTTTATGTCAATTTCAGCATATCTAAATATTCTGTTAAACATCTTTTCCTGAAGAATGGTATGACTGAGTAAAGCATCTAGTCAGTATCTGAGTCAGTGCAGAAAAAATATTAAAACATACACCATATACAGATGTTATCATTTGGCAACTTCTACCATATTTATCTCTTATCCATAAAGACTCATAAAGAAAACAAATAAAACATATTTTAATTACAATTGCATTATATTTTAACTATTTTATATAACTACTAGAGGCCTGATGCACGAAGATTCGTGCAAGAATGGGCCTTCCTTCCCCTGGCTGCCAGCACCGCCTTCACTCTGGCCTGGAGCCACCCTTCCACCTTCCCACGCTGCCCAGAGGCCCTGAGCGGCTGGGGTGGTGTGGAACATGGTAGTCACCATGGCGACCAAGTGTCCTGCCCCGCCCCCACCACTTGGTGCCTGCATATGCAAATTAACCAATCTCCTGATTGGTTGGTGGGTATTGCAAAGGTACGATCAATTTGCATCTTTCTCTTTTATTAGTGTAGATATACAAAATAAAGCAGTGGGGGATATTAAATAAGAGCATGTGATGAAGAAGCAGGGTTTACCAGTTAAGTTTTAGACTTGAGTTCAAAAAGGAGAGAAAACATATTCACTCTTAGGTATCAGTGTTGGAGACAAAAGTGCTTCCAAAACCAGAAATACTGGTCATCTTTCTTCTTCAATTGTTTCCTCAGGAAGAATCTTTTTCAGGTGACAATACTTACAAGCTAAATTAAAATGCACTCTACTCATTGGCAAGCCACACCAGCAAGAATAATGTGATCACAGTACTTGGAAGTTTTTGATTTATAACTATACTATTCTCTACTTATAAGGCTGCAGTCTAGGAGGCAGAGCAATGAATCATTACAATTGTCTATCTGGGAAATGTCAAAGATTAAGTAAGGGCAGAAGAAGAGAGAAAAGGAAAGAACACACATTTCGGTCTTAGAAATAGTCCTCAATTAATGAGAAGATATCACTAGCACATAAATCCAGTGCTAAAGAAATATTAAATTTTTAAAATCTTCAAGTAAAACTACTAATATATCATAATGCTTACACTTCCTGAACAGATTATTCTCCAAAGCTCTGATAACTAAGTTATTCCTTTTTCAACTATCACAGTGATCTACACTAAGTTTGAAAAAGCAAATTTAATTTGAGAAAATGAATTAGACATTTAAACCAATCATTAATGGATCCAGCTTTTTTAAAAAAGCACACACACAGTTTAATTGATACTTTGCCATACAAAAATAAGCATCCACAGAACGTTTATTTACTGTTTAAATTACTCCATATTTTCACACATGATGAACAGAAAATATATTTTACCCCGCACATAAGAGCAAACAAGTGCAATCTTTCAAACATTAAAAGTCGTAATAAAATCTGTACAACAGATAAATAAACTTATACCTCTAACAGCTGTAACAATACCAAACCAAACCAATCCAAACAAAAAACATATATTGTCCAAAGTCACCGATTTACTTAAAATTCTACTGAAGGTCATACATCTCAATCGTAACAACTTGAATCTTTACTAGACTGCACAAGTTTAGATTGATAAGTATTTTTTAAAAATAGGAGGGAGTAATAAGAAATAAAATGATTATAAAGAACTTTCCAAACATTGGAAATAATATACAAAATTAGTCAGGGGAAAACATATTAAATGGATCCACAGGGTAACTGGTATTACACTGATATAGCTTAAGGAAAAGAAACAGGTGAATGTTTGAGTTGGAAAGAAAATTTGGCCTTTTTATAAAAAGAAGTAATAGCATCAACAATGACAAAACCCTGTAATGGAGCCTAGAACAACTCGGTGAGACCAAGTGTACAAAGATTTAAGCTTGTACTAGTATATCTGAAAACCACAGTTAGAAAGAAAACCATGTCAGGAAACATAGCAACAGAACAGGAACACATAAATTAAAGGCATACTGTTCATCATTCCACACCATTGCACATCTGGCAAGAAAACAATACTGTAGTCATTCTTGAGAAAGTTTTCAATGAAGTAGGAATTACCATGATGAATATTGGTACAGACAATCTTATTATCACAAATTTAGTAAATATCAAAACAGTGTGACACTAAGCTATCTAAATTATCTATATTTTTTTACTGGAAAGCAATTATTTCCCTGCCTTCATATGTTAACTTAAAATCACTTATAAATGGAAATATAGATCCAGTAGAAAAGACTTTTCACATGCAATCCTCTACAATGCACTCTGCTTCATCAATTTTTTTTTCAGTATTTCACATCGGATATGTACATTTCCTATATATACAACCACACATGTTCAACAGACATCACTGAGCTGTCCTCTTACTGCACAAATTTTTATTTACCTATACAATTATATCTCAAGATAGATGCTTTTCTCCTCTAAGCAGGCAACAGTTAGCTTGAAGAGTGTAAGTTTTTTAGAATTTTAGCAACTTAATATCTTGATTTATCTTGAATTGATGATAAGATGAGGAGTCCACAAAAAAATGCAGCTATACATGCTAACCTTTTCAACAGAGATGAGTTATCTTTAGGAATAATGATCTGTGCAAGATCATTAGTGATCTGAGAAATTTCATGTGCCACACAAACGAATATGAAAGTGCTGACAATGATGTTGAGCATGGGGTTTCCAGGTATGAGTACTAAGATGCCCCTTGTGTCTGCTGCCAGCCATATGTGATATTGGCAAGTAAATAGCTAGGAGGAAAAATATTTCAAGTTAGATATGTACAGAAGGTCCATGAATATAAAAGTTTGTCCTAATTTAAACATCTGATAGCATAATTATATTAGCAGACTTTTCCAAAACCTTTTAATTCTGTTTCACTGCTGGTTCTGAAAAGCCTACTGCAGAGTCCACTCTCCAGAACCCCTATTTGCGGAAGCACTGATTCAAAGTCCTCAAGAAACAAACCACAGAGACCCTCTAACTTTATAAAATTCTTTGTATGAGACCTGTCTTTGCAAGACAGTTGACAGATATCTGGACTCCCGTATTCAGACCTCAAGTAAAGAATGACTCCGTGTGTGTGTGTGTGTGTGTGTGTGTGTGTGTGTGTGTGTGTGTATCCAGCTACAAAACTATGTGTGTACTATGTGTCTATATATATATTTATGAAATGTTTATGTAGGTATAAATTTTGAATGGAAATAGCATAGTGTTTAAGATGTCCCCATGTTTGTTATGTATGGCCAAATGCTTTAGACCACATTCACATGTTTCTGAAGTGTATTTCAAGTTCTATGGGTATATATATATATATATATATATATATATATATATATAGATATTAGACGACACCACTATTTATTTTTATTGTAATTACAAATGTGGTTCTTTCATCACATTGCTTCAAAATATCAGAGTAGAAATATGCTTAAGCTACTTCAACAAATATGAAGACTATGATATTTCTATATTTTTAATAGAAACACTAAATAGTAAATTAATTCAAAGTTTATAAAACTCTCATGCTTTAAATATTAAGGGGCATGCAAAATAAATATTCTTTAGTCCACTGAATGACTTGGTAAGTCTTTCATGATCAAGATTTTTAAATTCTATGTAATCCGAGACTTAAAAAATAATAGAACATTTATTCAAGAACTCAAAAGGGACATTTATTTCCCTATTTTATTTTAGTTAATCCTCACAGAAGGGTATTTTTTATGTTGATTTTTAGAGATTGGAAGGGAGGGAGGGGGAGAAAGAGGCGAGAGAGAGAGACACAGGGAAATAGAGAGATGTGAGAAAGAGAGACAAATTTATTGGTTGCCTCCCACACATATTCTGACCAGGGCAGGGGATCAAACCTGCAACCCAGGTACATGCCCTTGACCTGGAATTGAACTTTCAACTCTTATGTGCTCGGGGCTGGTGCTCTAACCACTTAGCCATGGGCCAGGGCTTATTTCCCTATTATAAAGACAACTTAATAAATCTTATACTAAAAAATGTATCTCTTAAATAAATCATATGCTCTAAAATTTATCTTTTATGATTACAATATGAATTGTTTTAAAATATTGTTTCAAATACAGCTCAGAATACTCAGAATGTATTTCAAAACCTACTTTAAACTGATTTTATAGATTAATTTCATATTAGTATTACACACAAAATGTACTGAGTTTTAAAATTTCCCCAAAATTTCTAATTATAAGGATGCATTTTATTATGATAAGCATTATAACTATATTTAATTATGGAGATGAACAAATTAAAATCCCCTCAGCTGATTTCATTTATATCTACTAGTATTATATCTACTTTTTCTCTCCTGATCTCAGCATCTTGGTTGTCCTTAAAAGCTTAAGACAGAGTCATCTATGTCTAGTCATTTAAATAAAGCTGTAAAAAATTATATAATATGTTACTGCTTTTGAAAGTACTGAATTTCCCCCCTTTATAATTCCGTAAGTAACATAGCTTTGATTAAAAAAATGTCAGGTTGCCCTGGCTGGGCTGAAATATCCTCCGGTACACCAAAAAGGTTGAAGGTGTGATTCCCAATTAGGTGTGTATGGGAGGCAACTGAATGATGTTTCTCTCTCACATCGATGTTTCTCCCCTCCCCTCTCTCTCTCCCTTCCTCTCTCTAAAAATCACTAAAAACATATACTTGGGTGAGAATTAAAAAATAAAAATAAAAACATGTCAGGTTTACACACAAACACATATATATAAACGTACACATACACATGTATATGCACACAAGCATATCTGTAACACTTGACTGTTACATATATGACAGAGCAAAATATTAATGTACCAACCTCTAATGAAATTTTTCCAAACCAAGCAAAAAATGAACTGTAAACAGAACGGGCATATCCAGGAATATTCCTTATTAGAATAAAGGCTAAAATCTAAAGAAAAAAACCACAAAGGTAAATATTAATAATCTGTTTATTAAAAGCATTTTTGCTTTCCTTCAAGTCATAATTTATTCTTTATATTCTTAAACTTGATACATACAAAATACTTTCCCCCCAATTGATTAACAAGTTATTTTTGTTCTAGAGTGTATACAAACTCGATTTCTCAAACATGTGGTTTGTAGACTGCATACGAGTGCAGGTATTAGGTAGTACATGGTTGAGCAGTTTTAATTTATGCTTATTAGAAAAAATATAAACCCACTCTGAGGCTTCTTATGAAGAAAGAGATGATATCATATTTATGTGGCAAAATTTATAAAACCTCATGATATAGTTTTGCTTTTTCCATAAGGATCCTCTAGAAACTCTCCCTGCTGCTCTTTGCTGGGCTACTTGTTTTTCAGGCCTTGGCTTAGACACTATTTTCTCCAAGAACCTTGCTGTGACATCAAGATGGGTTAGGAAGAAGTTTTGTGTGTTTCCAAAGCACCCTATTCATCATCACACTACCCACAATGTCCTATGATTACCTGCAACCAGAGGTGTCTGCAAAAATGTAAATATGACCTGAGTTGCCTCTAGCCTCTGCCTACCTCCCAGTCTCTACCACACACTTACGAATGTGGTGTATGCTCCTTCCCACCATAGCCTGCCTTCTTGCTGCCTGCTGTGCCTTCATCCCTCCAAATCAGCTGAGATTTCTCAGGGAAATCATCCCTGACCTACACTCCAACCCCAACTAGGTAATATCCCCTCATGACGGTCTATTATTGCATCATGTACTTCTCTTTATAATTACATGGTAATTACATGATTACTATCTGTAATGGAAGAATGTAGGCTCGATAAGGATATAAAGTATGTCTGATTTGGTAATCACTATATCCTTCAGCATAATATCTAGTACATACTGGCATCAAATATTTGGTAAATGATTAAAAATTTCTTAAAAGCAAATATGAGAAGTACAATGAACATTTTCTAAGTGCCTAGTAAGTGACAAATACTGATCATTTCCATACATTTAATATAACAACCCTTTAAAAGAGATTTTAATATCCCTGTTACAATAAAGGAAACTAGGACTTAGAAAGTTTAAGTAAAATAACTATATTTTAAATAGTTTGATCTCAAATTTCTTTGCCGCTAAAGATGGTGGTGTCCTTATCAAGAATTAAGAAACACTTTCTTTAAATCAAGATAATTACCTGCACCACAGAAACAGATGGGTGGAGTTCGTTGCACTCTGCTTTGTTCTTACAACTGCTAGCCCAGATGGAATAGGTCTAAAACAAAAAATACATGAATAGGTTCACAAACGCAGTTACGCCCTAAAGAGTCAGCATTCTCAGGAAATGTTGACGTTTTCTTTATTTATCACATTATGCTTCATTATGTGATGTAAAAGCTTCAGTAAAACTTCCCACAGGTTTGCTCATCACTGGGTGTCTCCACTGCCCAGACATAAAGCACAGAGAGGGGCTTTGGTCCATGCTGCTCTGGGAACAGTGATCCTGAGGCAGTGATGGCTCTTCGTGTCAAACACCTTACGTTATGTTTCTTCCCAAATTTATTACAATTTTTAAAATTCCTATCACTTAGATTTCAGTTATTCTTCATATTTAACTTATATATGTATTCACTTCAGAATTTATGTTCAATTGGAAAATTAAAAAAAGAATTTTAAAATATTTTATTTATTAAAAATAATAGGTTCAATTCCTATCTCTTAAAGGAAATTTTGTATACCAATTAGGATGTTGGAAAATTAGAAGATTACATTTTGAAACTTACCAAGAAAGAAACTACTGAAATAAACAATAGAACATTTGAAATTTTGTTTGAAAAAAGAGGTTCACCCTTTCCTTCAGAAAGTATTTGACGCTTCTGTAAAGTCAGATAAGTGAAAGCAAACAACATTCCATGAAAGACTACCTGAAAAATAAAGAGAGAAAAATTTGTTTTAAACAGCGTCTTTCCAATAAATAGCAACAAATGTGGTAAATGATAAAAACATGTATAAAAGTAATTAAGTTAAAAGCTTACTCGTAGTTTCAGAGTTCCTAGGACTTAAACTTCAAGAGTAAAACTTCAAGCAATGAAATAAAGCCCATGATTGTTACAAACTATCAGCAATGGAAAAGCCATCTCTTATAACAAAATGAGACAAACTGGCTCAAACTGAAGAAATAATGCAAGTGAAGAAATAATGACAATTTAAAAATATTAATAAAAAACTATTCTGAAGGCACATAAAATTTAATTGTACTCATCCAAGATAAAACATCTTATATTGGTACTTCTTTTAATTGAATAAAGCACAGAACGATTACAAGACCAAGTTCATATTTTCAAATAGGAGTATATGCACTTAAAGAGTGGAAAACACATGGTGGACCAGAGAGCTTTCTTTTTAAATAAAGACTTGATGTGAACTACCATATCATAGTAGAATGCTCTAGTGAGAAAGTTGAGAATTTAAAATTATTTGATGACAAGACCTTTGCAAAGCTTTTTATTAATAATTAATACATGGTTTTGAAATGCAATGCGTTCATTGGAAAATGCACAGGTAATGGGAACCAAGCACTGGCCCAGAAATAGGCACTAAGAAAACATTTGTTGAATGAAAAATGGGATAAGTGAAAGAAGGGAGGAAAAGGGAAAAGAGTAAAGAAGGGTAATTATGCAGTGCCTATTATTTAATGAACGCTGTGCTGGACGTTTTACATTTTGTTGGTCAACTGAATGAATCTTAACCATCCTTCAATATTAAATTCATGAAATCACCCATGCATGACACCGCTCTTTCTTCTTTTCAAATTTCTACCTCCAATTTCATACTGCATACCTAACACCCAATTATAAGTAGTAATCTTGGGTTTTAAACTAGATTTTAGTATTTAGAATCCTGGAGGTATGTCTTCTTTCTCTAATATGTCTTTTTTCTTCTTTCTCTTCATCACACCAACAGTAAAGCATATATTGGGGCTCAATACATATTGTGCTGAATGGCTGAAGCATACAAAGTATATGATGGGTCACCTGTAAGTCAAAATTATGACTCAAACAAAGGCCACTTTATAGACAACATTTTTACAGTATTTTTCTGCTGATCTACAGGCATACCCTTTCTCTGCTATAAAAATGTAGAGAAATAGGGCTTCTAAAACTAAGTAAAAATAGATGAAAAATTTTCCAAATAATTTTTAAGAGTACAATATGAAATGGCAAAAGATCAGAAGGTAAATACATACGTAACGGTCTAACCTCCATCTGAACCACCATTCATATACATTTCCTTTCAGTTCAAAACACTTAGACAATGGCCAAAGAGAAAAGATCTTCTCAAATGCACCCTGAAAAAAGGAATCCAGAAAATAAATTAAAATGGTACAAGTAAATACTTGTCTTGCAATTCATTAAAAATAATAATTTTTTAAAGTTAGAATTATATAAGGATCACTCACAGTTTTTAGGTTCTCCTTATTTAACTTAAAAATATCACGTCATTTGAAATTCATTTGAAAAGAAATTTATTTTACTGATGACAAAACATTTTTGTTACTTTACTTTTACTGCACACGGAAGGCTACTGAGACTGAAAATTTTGAAAAGAATAAGCTGGTAATTGTAAAATTATTCCATTTAAAAATTTAAATCTAGTACACAAAACAGCTAATATTTACTGATCAAAACACAAAAATACAAAAGGCTTCAACCAATATGCTATAAATAACCTAAGAAATGATGGTTAAGGTTAAAATATAGTTCTTCTTTCTCTAACTGTCCTTAATAATCTATAATTAACCAGTTGAGTTAAAAGAATCCTCTGAATTAGTCACCTTAATCAATCAACCGGCAAGTGCCATTACTAGTTTTTGAAACAAAGTTTACAATTTTATTCTGGTAAAGTTAGTGAATTGTGCCCCTTTATTAACCTGACAGCCTTGAAAATCTGAGAATGTAGAGGCAGAAGTCTTGCGCACATTCCTGCACATTAATGAAGTCTTTCAAAGAAGAGAACAAAAACCTCAATTTCCAGACCAAAGAATGACGACAAACTCTATTAAGGAAAACTCCATTACTAGACCTAATTCCACAGCATAAAAATGTCTAACGTCACAATTTTTTAAAAGGCTAATAAAAATTAAGAAAAATATGGAAACAGTATTGTATTTTAGGTAATGCTGAATGCTTAGGTCAGAAAAACTTTATTATTTTAATAAAATGTAATATTCTCCTTTTAATGACAGATTTTAAAATGCTTATAGCTTGTTAAAAATAGGTCCTATTTATGCCTCAGAATATTAAGGATGATTCTTAACAAAATTTTCAATATAAAGTACTTATATATCATATATGCAAACTATATGAAATACAGAAATATGACTTAATAGGTATATAGCTATTAGATATGATCATATGTATCACATATATGATATATTTGTAATGTACAACTTTATTTCTGATTAAAATTTTGTTTCTTATGTGATCAACAAACAAGTGTTTATTGAGCATCCATTATGTGAAAGACACTGGGCTATATTGGACTATGTACTTTTTTTCTTGTGCAGTAGTAAACACTAATCCAGGGCAGGGGAAACCTCCTTAGTTCCTCTATTGAACCTCTGGTCCACCTTCCTTTCTCTTCCTCAGATGCACCACGAGAGTGTTGGGAATTTTAATGAATGACTATTAAGTAGTTGTTGCAATTACTTGGCTTATTTCTGTACACATTTGCCATCGTTTCTTTATTATTTCATAGATCTTCTGCAAAAAACCTTAGAGGTGGAGCAGTAATATAAATGCTTTATTTCTAAGTATGAAAATAAGTATGAAAGCCTACGAAACAAACAAGCCAGAAACCAGCTTTATAGAGAAACACACACACACACACACACACACACACACACACACACACACAGCTTATATGACATTTGTACCTGATGCGACCAGGTACAAGACAGAGAGTTTGGGAGACAGGAGCAAGTTGTACAGAATATGTCACAACTACAGGCATTCAAATTAAAATATTTTGTTTATTGTACTGCCTAAACGATATGTCGGTCTCATGGACTGACCAGCAGGTAGCTGAGAGAAAATGACTAAACTTTTAATTAAATTAAATGTACTACATATGTACAAATCCCGTTGCTCCTAAGTTGGTTTTACTAACTGCCAAAATTTTACTCTGCAGTTATGGAAAAATCAAGTAACATTTTGATGCAATGAATAATGCACAAACCAAGTTGCAAATTCTGTCAAGAGAATTTTGATCTCCACTTAGAGTAGTGTCTTAAAGAGGCATTCAATAAATGTTTGATTGATCAAGTAAAATGGGTTCTGAACAATTGCCAGAGGAAGAGCTTTAAATTGCTCTTACAACAAAACAGGGGTAACAAAAGTGGGTCTCAAAAGATCTACATTGAGTAGTCAACTACCGAGTGACACTTTTATTACAGTCATTAAAAAATGAAGCTAAAGAAAAGCTCTGAATCTTCTCACATACTTTAATAGATTTGAACTCTAAAATAAAATAGAACAAAATATAAACTAAAAAGACTGTACAAACCTGAGAATATGCCAAAAAACATATACATAACAGCAAGAAGGCTAGTTTCAAGAGTAAACCAAAATGCCAGAAACAACTTCCTAAGAGAGAAAATATTTAATTTATTAAAAATTGTGAATTTACATAAGAAAATATTAGATACTATTTAAAGTATTAATACCCTGCATAGTTCTTAACATAATTTAAGGCTGCTTATAAGTTACACAAACTACATCTAAGCAGTGTAAGTTACAAGTAGAAAAAAAGGTAGAGGGTCCTTACTAGGAATGAGGCTACAACATATACCTGATAGCCTATATACCCACTATTCATCCACTACAAATATATTTGAAAACAACTCCTGAATTCAATTATACCTATTCATTATTGAAAGTTACAACAAAATTTGGAACAATATGTTCAATGTAATTTTAACAAACATGTTGAATCTAACTTACACTGCTTAAACATTAAACTTCTAAAGAGAAAGCTTAAGAACTCTCTAATGGACTAGGATTTAACCATAAAATATATTTTACATATACATGTTTTAAGTTATGTGCTCCCAGTTTATACACATTGATTATTCATTTGATTAATATTTTGAGTTTATGTCAAGCAGTTAAACTACAGAGGCGGTCCAAAGACACTAATAGATTTTACTAAAGGCTGGAACTCAACTCTTTCCTTGAAAAATTATTCGATATTATAATGAAAGGCAACAGAAAACATTTTTGATATACAATACTTGGTTAAGTTAAATAATTAAAATTTTTTAAATTATTTTTCCATAAAGGAAAAATATTTTAATTCTATGATCTTAAGGGTGAGGGGAAGCATTAAGGTAATGACTGTGGCCTCACTTTGAACACTATAAGTGACTGGCTGTGTGAAATTTGAAGATGACAACCTTTTGGACACTTAGGTTTCCTTATATGTAAAACAGGTTGATAATAACTGCTTAAAGGGTTGTCTAGAAGATAAATTATATTAGCACTTTTTAAAATTGTCTGACATAGAAAGCCTTTTTTGCAAATAAATGTTTATTAAAAATCTCAATATATATAAGAAATCAAATAAAGCAGAGTTATCAGGACTGAAGCAGGATGTAAGGGACAGGAGCCCTATTTGGCTTTCCTTTCTCATAGCTCTCTGCATTCTGGCTTTGTACTCTTTGAAACTGTTGCATTAGTTAATAGGTAAAATGGCTTTAAAAAATTTAAATGTAAAAAGAAAAGACATAATATAGATAAAACTATTATTCTGCACTATTATTTCATTTCAACTATTTATCTGCAACATTTTAGAAAAAGTTTTTAAGACCAAACTTTCAAAATGTCAATACTACACATAAATTTTAACTGTTTACATGTCTCAAAAAATAGCCTTTACCAACTAAAAAGAAATTTAGTACATTGAAAGAACATATTTATTAACATAAGTAAGAGAGTATATTTACCATTTGCTTTTTTTTGGATTATTTGAGGCCATAGTGCTAAAGTAACATATATGACCATGAACCATACCGTGACCAAGGGGACAAAGTAATAGAATTGATAAGGTCGATCCATTACTATACATAACACCACTACCAGGAAATTGAGACGAAATAAGACCTATTAAAAAGGAGAAGAAAATGGTTTTCATTCAAGATATTCATGAACAGCAAAGACAGATTCTTTCTGACAAAGTATAAATGTTTGACACTAGAGTAACAAATATACACGCATGTTTTACTAATCCCTAAAATTATATTTGTTCTACAGTCATTGTAAAGAGTTGGATATAAAATATTTATGCATCATTATATTAACTAAATCACAACAAAGCACAAGCCTGAGCTGTCCTCTGGCTGCAATTGCCATCGTGTTAAATGTAGGGAAAAAAATCATAAATCTCCTTCCTAGAGCTCCAGTTTATAAGAGGAGATTAGATTACCTCAAGAAAAAGTATCCATTTCATCTCTATTTGATGTTGATTTACCCCATTTGGGATTAAATTGAGAGTTGTCATAGATACAAAATGATATTACTCAAATTAAAAAGTATCTTTGGGACTTATGTAACAGTCATTTCAGACAGTGTGATGTCATTCAAAGAACAAAGAATTTGAGAGGTTGATATTAGAGCTGCAGCACTTACTATGTTACTACAGGCAAATTATTTAACCTCTCTGAGCCTCAGTGTCCTTGTTTATACATGAGAAGATCACAACTCAGGTTTGTAATGAGAGATAAGTAAAATAATGTTCATAAATTGCCTAGAATAAGGTAGAAACTTAATAAATATTAATCTCTTCTTAGAGAGAGAAAACAGGCTATAATAATAATTCCAGGTAACTATACATTTCTACAAAACTAAAGTAAACCAGCAATGTTTTCCCTTGTGTACCAGTGCTTTTATTATACATTCATCTAAATTATATTTCCCTTCCCTCAGTAATAAATTATTTATCTCTTAATTATTAACCATAGAACATAGAAATAATACAATTTTAAAGTGCTATTTCAAAACTCAAATTATTCATGGTCTTATAATGACAATATTTATATTTTATTAACAGTTAGGCACAAAAGCATGTTGAAATGAAGAAAAAGAAAAGAACTGAATGCATTCCTACCTGACATACTCTATGGATTCCAAAGTCTCCCTTGACCCAAAAATATGAGAAATGCCCATAGCCCGTCTGAAATAGATATGCAGCAACCAGAACTCGAACGTGCATGTACACAGGCAAAAACTGTTGACAAAAACAGATATGTAAAATATATGTTGGCACTAACTATACCTTGAATTGCCATAACCAGCACTTTTAACCAAGATAGTGGATCATCATTATCATTTGGCATTATCTCAATGAAAAGATTTATTCTCAAAAGTTACACATTATAGCAGGAGTTAAAAAATGTAGACTTTGGAATCAGATAGACCTAGATTCAAATTCTGGTTTCTGCCACTTACTAGTTATGTGACTTAAGTCGGAGTTTTCTAAACTGCAAAGTGTTTTTGTGAGGAATGCATAATTAATATAAAAGCACTTTGTATATTTCTTCCAGTTAGAACTAAATATATGATATCAAATTATTAATCACCACTATGGATTTCACATTTTCCCAATGATAAAAAACAAAATTTCCTAAATTTTTGGCCATGTTAAATATATTAGACCTGTAAATAAAATGGTCACATGACTACTTACAATATTAAACAAAACATACGTATTTAAAAATATATACAAACATATTTTAGAAATATTATTTCCCTACACTCTTATCTTATAGAATTTTATTTTATATGCCCACATAAACTGTTTCATTATGACTAAGATGCTTAGAATCACTTGCCATGGTTTTTCAGAGCATCACATCTTCACTTTAAGGTTGAATAAAAATACCATATTTCTAATATATATTTTAGGGTGTCACTGGAAATATGATCTCATTTACAAAGTCCTGATTCTCATAAAACACTATCATTCCACTTATCCATTAACCATTAGTCCTTTAGATGCATATTCATGATCTCTACAATAGAACTAGTACAGTTTTAAAAAATTACCTTTTCAAGGCTTGTTCAATGACATTCAACACTTGCAATTACATTCTTTTAGGGCTAATTACTAAATCTACATAGATATTTTAAAAAATGTTTTATTGATTTCAGAGAGAGGAAGGGAGAGGAGGAGAGGGATAGAAACATCAATGATGAGAGAGAATCATCGATTGGAGAATGTTGCATGCCCCACACTGGGGATCAAGCCTGTAACCCAGGCATATGCCCTTCATTATTATTTTTAAATGTCTTATTCTTAGGTCAGAAATTTTTAATGAAGGTATAACATATTAGAATCACAGGGATGAAGGTGGAAAAGGTACTACTGAAATAACCTCAAGATTTATCTAATCTAAATCTGTGCTCTTACTTCATTCTTGAATGGTCTCTAAAATGTTCCCTTCAAATATCTGAGCACCTTTTTAGTAGCAGAAAACAACAAATTCCAAAGGCAGTCCATTCCATTTTCAGATGGTCCTTAACTGCTATTAAGCTGCTTTTCATGAAAAGTTGAAATCTAACTTTATGTACAACTACCAACTTCAGCACTCTAGGGCAGTGCTGTGCAATAGAAATAAGAGTGAGCCACACAGTAAATTTTTAATGTGGCCACCAGAACATTTAAAAAAATTAAAAGAAACAAGTGAAACTAATTTTAATCAGTATATTTTATTTTTTACTCAATATATCTAAAATATTATCATTCCAAGATATAATTAGATATTTTACATTATTTTCATACTAAGTTTTTGAAGTTAGCATGCATTTATCATAATTAGTCATACTTAATATGGTTCATGTTTTACTTTATGTAGTATAGCAATCTTAATTCTGACTGGCTACATTTCAAGTGCTCAACAGTTACCTGTGGTAGTGGTTACCATAATGAAGAGTCTAGTCTGGAGCCATATGCACAGGCTTAATCACTCTTACATCTAATAGTTCTAAAACTATTTTAAAAAAACAGATGTCAAACCTAGGCTAACCATTACTAATTACTTTAACCACTCTCCATAAAATATCCTTTCAAGTCCCTTCAAGACTGGGGCTAGGCCTACAAAGTTGGGACTTGGTTCTTATATTTCAACAGCAAAAACTATTCATTTAAATGGTATTAAACACTATCACAACAATTTGCCACGTTCCAGATAATGCTAGATTATTACAAATTTCATGTAATAATTCTCTGAACTTTTTAAGATATTTTATACCAAGAGAAAAGTTGCGAGAATAGTACAATGTATATCTATATACATATTATGCTAAGCCATTTTTTAAAATTTATTTCTTTATTGATTAAAGTACTACATATGTGTCCTTATCCTCCCATTGCCCCCCCCCTCCCCACTCATGCCTTCACCCCCCTGGTGTCTGTGTCCATTGATTAGGGCTAATATGCATGCATCCAAGTCCTTTGGTTGATCTCTTCCCCTTACCCCCACCCTCCCCTACCTTCCCTCTGAGGGTTTGACGGTCTGCTAAGCCATTTTAAAAGTATATTTGCAACTCATACAACTTAACAAAAGGAAGATAAACAATCCAATAAAAAAATGGGCAAAGGACCTAAATGAACACTTTTCGAAAAAGGACATACCAGAAGGCCCAGAGACATATGAAAACATGCTCAAAGTCACTAATCATCTGAGAGATGCAAATCAAAACAACAATGAGGTACCATCTCACACCTGTCAGAATGGCTATCATCAACAAATCAACAAATAACAAGTGCTGGCAAAGAAGCCGAGAAAAAGGAACCCTTGTGTACTGCTGGTGGGAATGCAGACTGGTGTAGCCACTGTGGAGAACAGTATGGAGTTTCCTCAAAAATTTAAAAATGGAACTCCCATTTGACCCAGTCATTACACTTCTAGGAATATATCCCAAGAAACTAAAAATACCAAGGACATGTGCATCCCTATGTTCATAGCAGCATAATTTACCATAGCTAAGATTTGGAAACAGACTAAGTGCCCATCAGCAGATGAGTGGATTAAAAAACTGTGGTACATCTACACAATGGATTACTATGCTGCTATAAAAAAGAAGGAAATTTTACCATTTGCAACAGCATGGATGGACCTGGAGAGCATTATGCTAAGTGAAGTAAGCCAATCAGAGAAAGATAAATACACATGATCTCACTCATATGTGGGATATAATGAACATAAACTGATGAACAAAAATAGATCTAGAGACAAGGTAACACTGAACAGACCATCCAACCTCAGAGAGAAGATGGGGGGGGGGCGGTTTAGAGATCAACCAAAGGACTTGGATGCATGCATTTTAGCATAACAAATGGACACAGACACTGGGGCGGTGGGGGCTTGTCCTGGGGTGTGGGGTGGCCGGGGTGGAGTGGGAAGTCAATCGGGGAAAAAGGAGACATAGGTAATACTTTAAACCAGGGGTCGCCAACCTTTTGCACCTTATGGACCACCACTGCTTTAAACAATGAAATTTTTAAAAAAAATTTTAAAAGTATATTGCAGACCACATGACATCATCCCTACATATTTTAGTATCTTCTAAGCAGAAAAAATACCTGACCATATTTTATTATCATACCCAAGAAGTTTAATATGTGTATAACAGTATCTGCTGTACAATGTATACTCAAATTTCCCTGATTGTCCCAGTAATATTCCTTATGTTTAAAAAAAAATTTTTTTAATTTAGAACCTGAATCAATGATCACACATGGCACTTAGTTATCATTCTTTTTTAGTCTCTTTTAATTTAAATTATTTCTTTTTTGTCTTTCATGAGTCAAATCTATATATATATAAAAGGCTAATATGCTAAGTGTCCAACTGGCCGACCAGTTGCTATTACTCGCACTGACCACCAGGGGGCAGAAGCTCAACACAGGAGCTGCCGAGCTGCAGTGACTTGGCAGCGGCAGTTCTAAGGTGACGCACCCCAAAACCAGAGAGGAGGGAGTCCGATTCCTTGTGGGGCCGCATGATTCTACCTTTGGCCATGGGTTATGTTGTTGCTGGGGCACTGTCAGCAGCGAATCTGGTTTACTGCATAGTTGCATTTGCGTTCCACACCCTGTACGGCAGCAACTTTGCAGAGTGTCCTCTCTTACCCTGGGACCCCTCTGGGGGATGTCGGAGAGCTGGTTTTGGCCTGATCCCCACAGGCCAGGCTGAGGGACCCCACCTGCCGTAGGGACTCTGCTCACTCCATAGATGCTGGGGAGGGACCAAGGGAGGTTGGCTCCAGGGCGTGTCTGGCCCGTCTTGCCCAGTCCTGCCCTGCCGGACACCTTCTACTTAATTTCCTTTCAATGTGCACAAACCCGTGCACTGGTTCACTAGTATTATAATAAAATTTTAGTCATAAAAATATATTTTAAATTCCAACTACATTAAAATTAGTAGCTAAGCTGGGCTGACTTCTGGTTATTTTCTTTCTCTAGTCCCACAAATTTTCCCTCTAGACCTTTGATTCAGGTGTAACTACCATGCTATACCTTTTCATATTAAATTCATAGTATTTTATCCCTTAGATATAAATTATGTCTTAAAAGAATGTTTATACCAAGAATTGCAATCTACCAGACCATCTGTATTATTTTTAAATTTTTCCATTAATATTTGATGTGGTATCTATCTATCTATCTATTTATCCATCCATCCATCCATCCTGGTATAAAAAAGCCTAAGCGACCATTACAACAGGTCAATCAAACAACCGGTAGCTATGATGAGCACTGACCACCAGGGGGCAGATGCTCAACACAGGAGTTGCCTCCTGGTGGTCAGTGCACTCCCACAGCCAACCTCCCACGGCCAGCCAACCTCCCATGGTCCCTCCCCCTGACCCAGCTGAGCTGGGCGAGATGGCCCTGATTGGCCCCGATCCCTGGCCAGGCAGAGGGACCCCCCCCACCTGTGCATGAATTCGTGCACAGAGCCTCTAGGTTTTAGTATAAAACATGGCACAACTAAAATTTTATATATTTTACTCAAAATAGAAAACATTAAGATTAGGTAATTAAAATCATTATGGCAGTTAAAAGGAGTTTTTAATTAAGTGAATCTCTTAAATATCCAAGAATCAAGTCCCCAAGTATGTTATAACCCATGCTAATAGTGCTTTGCTGGTGTAGATATAGGGCAATTTCTAACTGCAAAAGCCTATAGTATAAAGCACAGGGATATGGTAATTAATCAGAACAAGTGATCTGTTAATGAAAAGTATGCCCTTCCAGAACAAGGATTTTTTTTTTAATTGTCATTTAGGATGTATTAGAATGTAGTCTAAGATGTATTAGAATGCTAGCTTGGCAAATGATTATAACAGAATGCCAAATTGCCTGCATCCATTTATGATCCAAGTCCTTTCTGGAATCACTAAATTGAGGAACTTAATCTGCCATTAATTCTTTCTATCTGACTTTTTTTTTACACTATTATCACCCTTTAATATGTCAGCAATTAATTATGTCCCTAAGTGGCATTTTCTTAACACCCTTTTTTCCTCTCAAATTAATTTAATCTTTATTCATATGTCAGAGACATTTTTAAGATTCAAGATGCATCTCCAGTTACTTTTTTAGAGAATTTGCCAAATTCATCCTATAAATTCTGAACTGGGCTTATAAACTAAGTTTAACTATCTTCGTCTCTCCTTGCTCGGGTCTCTGACTGTCCTGGCTCTCCCACGGCTATGTGATTTCAATTGGTCCCTTCAGCTGCAATGTCACAGGAATTTCACTGCTGCCACGAATAAACGTACCATAGTCACATAACTTCAGCAAAAATAATACTTCATTCCTCTGCCTTTTACTCTTCAAACAAATCATCCATAAAATTTTTGAAAAATAATAGACTTTATGAAGAATAACATTATTTTCAAAATGTTAGAGATATCTGAAAACCCCCAGTATTATTTACCTTAACGGCTATGAAAATTTTAAAACACTCCGTCCTGAGCAACAGTCTCCTGTCATCTTAATTTATCATTGATTCAAATACTGTTTAAAGATGTGCACTTTATATAATTAACACAATTAGAAAAACAGTTCAGTAGTTCCCAAATTTGAATGTTTCTTAAATTTTTAAAACATATTTTATAAAAGTCAGTTTGTATCTTCAGTATAAAAACTTATGTGAAAAGTGACAGACACTTAGGTTTACCCTCAAAAGTCTGTTTTAACTGTAATGTAGCTAAAGTGTTATAACTGATTTTTTTTTCCATCCTTGCCAAAACCAAGATGTCATCAGACCACAAGAATCCTAGGGAGAAGGAAAAAATGATTTTGTCCAGGTAGAGGAGGCACTGAGTGAGCAAAGGAAGGGTCCCCATTTCACGGAGAAGGTAATACTTAGGAAGTATGGCATATCCCACATGGTCTACAGTCCATCAGTACCTGAGCTCTGAACACTGGGGCAAGAGAGTTTCAAGTTTTTTAAACTTTAAAAGTGTAAAAATAGTTGGTCAAACTCCCAAACTTCCTAAAATATGGTGAAGGATAGAATATAAAATATAATCATCTAATTTGATTTCCTTTGATAGTCACTTGCCTATTCCAAATCTTTTATAATTAAGTGTCATCTACAAAGAGTTTTGATAACTTTAAATTAGTTGTTCAATAGGATGACATGAAATAATGCCCTTAGATTATCAGCTGCTTCTACTGCATTAAAATTAAGGCCAAGAAAATACAAATAATTTATTGCTCTCTTTTCAGAACAATGGATTTTGCTTTTAAAACTACACATTCTCAAAGTCAAATGGTAGGAGAAGAATAGGAAGGCAGAAAGATTGGGTTGAAAATAAATGACAGAGAATATAACACAAAAGAGTCCATGCCCTTAAAAAAACATTAAAGTGACATTATTTCCTACTAGAGGCCCGGTGCACAAAATTTGTGCATGGGTGGGGTCCCTAGGCCTGGCCTGCGATCAGGACCTTCTGGCTGCTGGCCGGGGCCTTCCTTCGTTCCGCGCTGCTCCCTGGTGGTCAGCACACGTCATAGTGAGCAACTGAAGTCCCGGTCTCCTGGTCAAACTCCCGAGGGGACACTTTGCCTTTTATATATATAGTAGAAGATATTTTCTGAATTTCAATATACTTACAGTACTTGCTCCAGAGATATGATAAATCAAAATCACAAGTTGCATCCAGCCTTTCCATTCATCTGTTTGTTCTCTATTTAATACTTTAGTCTGTGTAAAGAACCAAAATCTGTTTCAAATTTCACCATGAAGCTATTATTTGGACAATTTATACTAAGTATGTTAAAATTATTCTTATAGGATATAAAGCTAATGCTTTTGTTAAAAGAATTTGTGGGGGGAAATTAAAAATAGTCATTTTATTTCTTGATAAAAGATAGAATATGAATTTGAAAACTAATATAAACTAACAGATTTTAAATAGTGTTTAAGTTGATACCTATGGTTTTATATTGAGTACATTAAACTATGACAATGGTTTATAAATCTAAAAAATAGCATTTTCTAATTTTAAGAAAGTCTTAAGATTTCAGTTAAAAAATATCTTACAGTTCTCTTACACTTTAATGGGGGGTGGGGGGAGAATATTCCCTTAGAATATTCTCACCGGAGATGAAGAACCGATTAATCATTCTCATATGAGTTATTTCTTACAATAGAATTTATTAATTCAAATAAATAATGTCTTATAATGGAATTATACTAACATTCTGAGCAACTACAGAAATGCTAAAATAGGTACTTCAGATATTATAAACATTTGCCCACACTATGTAAATATCCGACAATAGATATTAAATATCCGACAATAGATAAGGTGAAAAAACAAGCAGTAATATATTTCACATTAGATTTTCTCCTGTGAATACTACTGATTTTTCTAATTTGTGTGTACATGTCTGATTGTATTAATATAAAATGTTTGTGCATATAGGCATTTATTAATAAAATTATATATTTTTGCTCTGATGTATCATGTTCGAAGACCATTATAAAATTGGAAGCAGCTGCACTTTCTCCATCCCCATGCAGGCAAAATAACACAAAGTCATGACATTTTTTCACAGGTCATTATTTTCAACTTCTTAACAATCTTCACGAAACTCTTTGAACTTCCTCCAAAATGTTTTAAAAAGCAACAGAGTCTGCTAAGTGAAGTATAACCACAACATTCATTTATCCTCGCCAATATACATGCTTGTATATTTTGGCATGATAAATGGTATTTTTTTTTAAATCTAGAGTTTATAATGAAATAAGGATAACATGAGCTAAAAAGAAAACAACTCTTACCTCTTTAGTGTTTTCATTGTAAAATACTCCCAAAACCAAGATATAGATAATTGGAATAAAGAAAGTTGAATGTGTATAAAATTTGTTTTCCTTCATAAATAGATTTGCACGGTCACACATATAGAAATAAGCCATAATCAGGCCAAGTTTGCACAAAGATTGTAAAAGTATTTCTAATGGAGACACGGGGGTATTGATAATATTTTTCTTTTCCTCTCCACTTTCCAAATCAGTACATGGCTTATTCTTCCGATGAGCATTACGATAAATTATATAAAAAATTAAATATCCGACAATAGATAAGGTGAAAAAACAAGCAGCTAGCTTCTGCATGAGAGTCAGAGGAGGCCGAGGCTGACAACAGGAACCATCTACAGGCTTCAGTATCTTATTGCAATACACGTTCATAAGAATCATTGCACTCTGTGAACAAATCAAGTTATTTGGTTATTATCTTGTCAGTAATATATTTCACATTAGATTTTCTCCTGTGAATACTACTGATTTTTCAGCACTGAAACCAAAAATGCTTTTGTACTTTTTACTACCATTTCCCAACCACTCATGCAAATAATGCTATTCCTTCAATCTGTAATAGCTAGTACAGGGCTTTTCAAACTTCTGGGGCTATGGTCTGTAATGAAAAATTCATTTTATAATATGATCCAGACACATATACGGAAACAATACCTACCCTTACTACTTATAATGCACTCTTACATTTTTGTATTATTTTTTCTTATGAACAATAAAAACACAAAAAACTAATTTCATGACTGCTAATGGGTTGTGGCTTTTACAATAGTGTGTTGAAGGCCTGGGGTGGGCTAGAAGGGGCAATGGGGGGGGAAAAGGGGGACATATGTAATACTTCCAACAATAAAGATTAAAAAAATAATGACTAATGTCAAAAATCAAAGAATTTTAATTATCAGCCTTTCAATATAGAAGATACCAGGACACTTAATATAGAGTTCCAGTTTTTAGATGTAAAAAAAAAAAAGAATGTAAAATAACTGTCACAAAAATAATTCTTAGCAAACAATATTTGTAATATGCCTTTCATTTGGTTTACAGTTTATGGGCCACTTAGGATTCTACAGTTTTAAGATTTCTAATGTTAAATAACATGTGGCATCTTGAACATGGTTTCGTTATAATAGAAATATTCTAGGCAAGCTATCAAGATCCTGTCTAGTTGAAGGTTCAGTCAAATATAGTTTTTAAAAAACTTTATAGTTTAGACATAATTGGAACTCTAAGATGATTATATTATTTAAGCCTAAGCATTCAAAGTACTCAACTACATAGGAAATATCACCCTTTTAGCCCTGGGTTCTGTGCCTGGTACTCTTGCAGATACTAGCCTACGAACTCCATCCCGAAGTTCTTAACCAGTTCTAGGCGGTTCAAAAGCCCCTTAAAGTATATGGAGAATCGTGTGTATATATACAAACATGCATTTTTCTGCAGGAGAGGAATGTAACCATTGCTTTTTACTGAACACTCAAAGGGGTTATGTGATCCTCAAAAAGGTTAAGCATCACTGCTTTATAAGAAAACAATAACTAAATAATATCTGTTGTACTAATTATGAAAATTCATAATTATCAGTTCTCTTTCATATTGAACTTAACAACCCTTTACATTTGTCAATCTGGATTTTTTTCAGTGTTTACTATGTACACTGAATAGTGTTTAGGGCATCAAAGGAAATCTGATTTATTTATAAGGAAATAAATCAAAACTATTCTACATATTAAAAAATGTACTCTTCATAGAGGCTTAATCTTGTTAGTTTAAGGCAGGACCATTAAGCTGTAGTTTTCAAACATGAGTATTCTACAAACTTATAAGCTTCTTGATTAGACAAAGTATAGTAAGAATGACTAGCACTTAATAAATGAAGTTTCATTTCTTCCTTTCCGTAGCTTCTTTCCCTTTCAGAGTACACAAAAACTCTCATTTTATACACAGCTAGGTGATGAAATCAAAATTATTTCTAGATGTATGTTTAGGTAGAATAATTACAAGTAATTAAGACTGCAATAAAATAAATTATTTATTACCATTTATAGTGACATACAGTTACTATACAATTAGATATTATAGTCTCTATTTACTGATGGATACAAGAATTCTTACAGTTTCTCTGCTTGATTCTGGAAGATGTAAGCCATCCAAAGATTCCATGATAGTTTCTTGAGCAATTAATTTGGAAACACTGAACATCTTAACATGTGATTTAGAATTTCTGGTGCTACTATTCAAAACACTGACTGCAGCTTCATTGTAAGCATCTATCTTCTCATTAGTGATCATTTTCCTATTTTCACTTAATAGATCTTCATAAACAGGATCTGCACATGAAACACATTATTAAAAACACAAATGTTGGAAATACTGGACAGATATGTGCAAATAAATGAAATTAGACCAACTTCTTATACCATACACAGAATAAACTCAAAATGGATCAAATACTTAAATGATAAACTTAAAACCATAACAATCCTAGAAGAAAACATAGGCAGTAAAAATCTCAGACATTTCTCATAGCAATATTTTTTTTTCTGATATATCACCTTGGGGGAAGGGAAACAAAAGAAAAAATAAACACATGGGACTACATCAAACTAAAAAGTTTTTGCACAGCAAAGGAAACCATCAACAAAATGAAAAGACAAAACACTGCACAGGAGAACATATTCGCAATGATATAATAAGAGATAAGGGGTTAATATCCAAAATTTATAAAGAACTTAAATTCAACACCACACAAATAAACAATACAACTAAAAAAGGGCAGAGGACACGAATAGACACTTCTCCAGAAGACATACAAATGGCTAGTAGACGTATGAAAAGATGCTCAACATCACTAATCATCAGAGAAATGCAAATTAAAACCGAAAAGAAATGTCACCTCACACCAGTCAGAATGGCTATCAATAAATCAACAAACAGTAAGTGCTGGCAAGGATGTAGAGAAAGGGAACCCTCCTGCAGTGTTGGAGGGAATGCAGATTGGTGCAGCCACTGTGGAAAGCAGTATAAAGTTACCTGAAAAACTTAAAAATGGAACTGCCTTATGACCCAGTGGTTCTACTTCTGGGAATTTATCTGAATAAACCCAAGACATTAATTCGAAAAAATATATGCACCCCTATGTTCATAGCAGCGTTGTTTACAATAGCCAAGATTTGGAAGCAGCCCAATTGTCCATCCAGTAGATGAGTGGATAAAAAAGCTGTGGTACATTTACACAGCGGAATATTACTTGGCTGTAAAAAAGAAGGAAATCTTACCCTTTGCAACAACATGGATGGACCTGGAGAGCATTATGCTAAGTGAAATAAGCCAGTTAGAGAAAGACAAGTACCATATAATTTCACTCATAAGTGGAATCTAATGAACAAAATGAACTAACAAGCAAGATAGAGAGACTCATAGACAGAGAGCAGGCTGACAGCTGTCAGGGAGGGAGCTGCTGGGGGCTGGAAGGATTGAGCAAAAAAGAAAAAGAAAAACTCATGGACACGGATAACAGTATGGTGAATGCTGGGGGAAAGAGTAGTGGGGAGAGAAGAGAATATTGGGGGGATAAATAAATGGTGATGGAGGAGACTTGACTGGGGATGGTGAACACACAATACAGTGTACAGATGATGTACTGTAGAATTGTGCACCTGAAATCTATATAATTTTGTTAACCAGTGTCACCCCAATAAATTCAATAAAAAAGAAAAAAAACACATTAAAAAAATCTTGTAGAAATTGTGATCATGCAAGTTAGCTGATTATATTTCATGTTTTGTTGTTAAAGTTCAGAGGATTCCAGGCATCTAGTAATTTATTTTAAAGTAAAGTTGGCCAATATTTGCAATAGACTTATCTTACATTCAGTTTTTAAATTAATCAGTCAATGTCTTCCTCATTTTATGTTCTGGCATGTCTTAGGAGTTTAAAGTTTTGGAATACTGGGTTATATTGGGTAATGGGAATTTAAAACTGGGTTGTAGAAAACTGCCTAATGAAGAATAGCAGACAGTCTTTTATTTCTTCTGTCACTGCTTAATTTGTAAATTTTGTTCACACAATTAAGAGGTTATATTATTGAAGATCAAGTTCTCATAAATAATTTAACTTTTTTTTCATTTTGGTGAGAGAAAGGTTAACAATGAGGCTGTAAATAGAGATTGTGAAACAGATTATCACCAGCCCTTTTATTCTTCTCAGCTTGACATTCAACTTGGAAATAATCATAAGAGTTTCTGACAAACAACTCGAATTGCTAAAAAACCCAAGGCATTTCATATTGTGCTAGGCATTAAATAATGGACATTCAATAAACTCCTGAAATGAGTTGATCTAATGTCAATTTTCTCTTAAAGAATTTCATTACCAAGCATAACCTAGATGGTATGAATTTAAATATATTCTGTCAATTCCAAAGAGTATTTACGTACAATGACTCAATATTATGAAACAGACTTATTAGTAAATTTTTTCTTATATTTCCCAATCACAATAAATATACTTTGTAAGAAGTAAAAAATCAGAGGTAAACTTCTCATTTGCCTTTAGAATGTATTCTTTTTGTTATATTCACAGCCATTCTGCCTGCTGTGGCTCCTTGGAGAGTATTTTTATTTATTATTATTTTTTTTACTTATATTTATTAGTCTGTTCCTTAAGTTCAAAAGAGGAAAGCAAATAACTCAAATTTATTCTAATTTTGCAAATCTTATTTCAAACTTCATTCCCATAAAGCAATAATTTTGCTTCTTGAAATAGGAGATAATAAAAACCCATGACTCAAAATATATACAAAATGACATTTTTTCATTACTCATCCCTTACCTTGTAAGACCCAATAAACATCACTAGTCTTTGCCAATTTTTCTAGAAGTGGTGCTATGGAGGTAATGTTCATTTTATATTGAGACAGTGCTTCGTTGCTGCCATTGTGAATCTTGATAGACCACTAAAATGAAGTAAAAATTAAGCATTAATTCATTACTTATCACTGAAAAATTAAAGTATATAATTTACTCTGTTGTAACAAAGGTTATTATTTTAAGATAATTTCCATTTTTATTCAATATCAGAATAAATTATGGTCACATTATTTCATGAAATATATGAAGGCAGTTAGAAAAAGTGGACATAAAATTAGACTTTCAATGTATTACATTCAAGAAGAATATCTTTTTAGATATAAAATAG
This sequence comes from Myotis lucifugus, assembly GCF_000147115.1. Classification (NCBI taxonomy): domain Eukaryota; kingdom Metazoa; phylum Chordata; class Mammalia; order Chiroptera; family Vespertilionidae; genus Myotis; species Myotis lucifugus. The sequence goes on along the minus strand of NW_005871063.1, from coordinate 3,414,011 downwards.
TATTGACATTTAACACTAAGTTTTCTAAGTTCAACCATATCTTTTCATTAAAATTCATCAGTCTCATTAATTAGAATAGAAATAGGAATTAAAATTTAAGTACAATCAAGAATTTTATTTAACATAAGTTAACTTTTTCTTAGTATGTCCTTAAGTACGAAATGAAAACCATTATATAAGAACATAGATAATAACTTACTGTGGCAGCTCCTGCTACAATCACATGGGGCTTTGCAACAGAATCCTACAGAAAAAAAAATATCTTTATAATAATGTTATAGTTAGTTCAGAGAATTAATACAACTAACATCACTTAATTCTTTTCCTTAAATTTAAGAAATTCTTTCTTCTAAATGCATTTTAATTTTCTAGAGTTTCTTACTGAATTCTTGTTATAACAAGACTAGAGGCCTGGTACACGAAATTTGTGCAGTGTGTGTGTGTGTGTGTGTGTGTGTATGTGTGTGTTGTTTGTGTGTGTGTGTGTGTGTGTGTGCATCCCTCAGCCCAGCCTGCGCCCTCTCGCAGTCCGGGACATCCCTCTCGCAGTCTGGGGCTCTCAGTCTGGGACCCCTTGCTCCTTACTGCATGCCAGCAGCGGAGGCGGGAGAGGCTCCCATCACTGCTGCTGCACTCACCAGCCGTGAGCCTGGCTTCTGGCTGAGTGGCACTCCCCCTGCGGGAGTGCACTGACCACCAGGGGGGCAGCTCCTGTGTTGAGCATCTGCCCCCCTGGTGGTCAGTGCACGTCATAGCGACCAGTCATTCCACAGGTCGTCCCGCTGTTTGGTCAATTTGCATATTAGAGTTTTATTATATAGGATGGATTACCAATGCCTTTTATATAGGATGGCATGAGGCTTTTATGGATAATTCTTTGGTGTTCCTTACAAAAAAACAAAAAATGCTACTGATATCTAATATGGTCTAATATTATTCTGAATAGTGAGTAAATTGCTCAAGAGTAAAGCTCTAGTATATTATGTCAGTCAATTAAAAAATATTCATGAAATACAGTTTAAATCTTAAATAAAATAAGATCAGTGTCCTAAAGAATCAATATTTTGGGGAAGCCAAATCCAATAAATATTTAACAAAATAAACTGGTAATTATTATAGACCACAATGTCGGGGGCGGGGGGGGAGGAGAAATTGGGTAGAAATCTTTACCAAATGCAAATTGTACTCTTAATAAACTACCAACTATGTAGTACTTTCTCTTAAATTAGTTCTTTTTAATATAGATTCTTGCTACCTGTGAGATAATGCAGGAATATATTATACAGATCTTATAAAACAAGGGTACCGACTCAGAAAGGTTTATAGGGTATTGCTGAAGCTTGGCAGGACAAAGCCAGAACTTAAGTCTTTTGACTCCTGAGTTCAATGCACTTCCCAAAATATAAAAGACTTGATATTACAACCATGTGCACAAGAAACAATTAAAAATAAGAAATTAGAAACACATCTGACACAAATATAAAAATGAGTTAGTGTCTCATTATAAAGATAATACATACTTTCATAGAAAACTATGAAAGCAGAGAAAAATAACAAAATTAACCTATTTCCCTTCAGAGATATTTGTTTCCAGTCTAGCACCCTTAATCAACCTTTCTGAGTTAAGTACCTTTGTTTTACAAGATATGTATAATGTCTTCCAGCCTATATGACTGGTGGCAAGAATCTATATTAAACTGTGCTAACTAACTTAGAGAAAAGAACATAGTGCTTCATTTTACCATGTTATTTTACTGAAACTTTTCCCTCATCTCTAGGTGGCTCCTTTTCTCGTTGTTCACAGTGGTAATCCCAAATCTTACTTGCCTTATACAGGTCCCTCTTATCATCCTCTTCACTTTCCAAATAAAGTCTAATTCTCAAATTTTGAAGAGAAAATAGACTTCATCTAGCTGTATGTTCTTGCCTTTCTCCATTTTTACAACTTCATCCATATACTCACCCAGCCTATCTTCCTCTGACAAGAGAGTAAAGAAAATCTGCCCAATTCCTTCTAATGGCTAACCTTTACTCTGTCTCTATCCCCTTCCTTTTTACTTCTGGGACTGTATCCATGTATTACTTCCTTTAACTCTCCTATTATAAGTTTCATCCCCTTTCTCCACTCTTCTGCCTTCTCTCAATCTCTAAATTATTCTCAGAAAAGATTTTTCCTTCAACCTTATCTCATTCTCAAATTCTTCCCCCTCACACCCTTAACCAACAGATTACTTGAAAGAGCATTATGCCTTCACTATGCCGATTTCTTTCTCTCTCATTTATGCCTCAATTTATCATGTTTTGATTTATTTGGGGCTTCACCATCCATTAAAACTGCCCTAAGAGTCCATTAATGAACTCTGGATTGCCAAGTCCTAAAGTGACACCACTGACCATCCACTTCTTAAAACTCTTTCCTGTGTTACATGACAGTTATTCTTCTCCTGCTTTTCCTCTTACCCCTTTCACTCCCCCTTCTCAGAATCTTTTGTACAGTTGTTCTTAAACTCTCTTCGTTAATTTCTAAATTCTCTGCCTATTCAATTTCTTCCAATACCACCTCACTCCATAGCAAAACTCCCCAAATCGATCTAAATAGCTCAGACTTCTTAATGACTACCATTCACCTATAGAATTCACTTTAAATTGCTGGTTTCTTCACAATTTAGTCTCATTTCCCACTGCTACCCCACTATATTTTCATGCCTGCCTTTACATCTAATTCACCTCTGAACATAATGAGCCAAAGCATACTAGGCTTGACTTTTGGGTCACAAATGTAATGATAAAAGGGAAGAAAACAGCCTATTGACATATTTGGGCATGAGTTTAAAGGAAAAATGGAAAAACGCTCAAAGGGATGTGCATTGTGATAGAAAGATTACCTGGATTTGAATTAACTGAGCTACAGCAGTTACCGCCTTAGGGTTAGAATGGTGATAGAAGAGATACTACATCAAAATACTTTATTTTCTCAGTTAAGTAAGAGAAGCAATCCAGCACAGCTTAGTTGCTATCAACAAAGTTGTATAAAGTATAGGAGAGTGGGACAGCTGAGTAAGGGGAGAAAACAATGGATGCTCATGAACTTTAAAAATTTGGTTGTGCAAGCTGATTGATGTTGAGCTCTCACATCCATGCTTCTCTTTCTCTCCTCTTTTCTCTCTAAAAATTAATAAACTATTCTTTTTTTTAAAAATATATTTTATTGATTTTTTACAGAGAGGAAGGGAGAGGGATAGAGAGTTAGAAACATCGATGAGAGAGAAACATCGATCAGCTGCCTCCTGCACATCCCCCACCGGGGATGTGCCCGCAACCCAGGTACATGCCCTTGACCGGAATCGAACCTGGGACCTTTCAGTCCGCAGGCCGATGCTCTATCCACTGAGCCAAACCGGTTTCGGCAATAAACTATTCTTTAAAAAATAAAATTTTGTTGTTCAAAACTAGAAAGAGCTACATTTTCAAATACAGACCTCAGCCCACACTTTGATACACTGTTTCATAGAACCATTAACTTCTGGATGCCACAGAAAATCCTAAGAGAAATGTAAGAAAAGAGAAAGTTAAAGAAATGTTATACCCACCATTCAAAATAAGGATTAACATATCTCTTACAAGGTATTTAAAAGTAAAACACCACCTTGTTGGTTTAAGAAGTACCAAATAGTCATGGATATAAATATAGCATATGAAACATAGGCAACAATACTGTAATAATTATGTATAGTGCTAGGTGGGTATTGGGAATATTGGGAGAACACAATGTAAAGTATATGACTGTCTAACCACTATGTTGTATACCTGAAACCAACACAAAATAATCTTGACAGTAAACTGTAATAGAAAAAAAATTACTAAAAACTTCTTAAAATAAATGTACCGTAAGACAAAGCTCAAAAACTAAAGCCAAATGGACTTTATTTAAAAGATATGTACAACACATGTAATTCATTTCCTTATTAAATCTATCTCCAGCTACAAAAAAACCCAAAAACCAAAAACACCACCTTGTCTATGACATCTTCATCTCCCATATCAATCTGGCAAGAGTTTTACACAGATTTCCCTGTATTCACTGTTGCTTTTCTCCGAACTATTTTCCACATTTTAGTGAGAGTAATCTTTTGAAAATTTAAAATGTGATCTTGCCCCATTCCTGCTTAAATATTCCAGGAATTTCAACTGGCTTCAAAATAAATTTAAGTCCTTAAAGTAGGTAAGAAAGTACAAAATCTGGCCTCTGCCTAGACATTGTGCCTTTTCTCTTGCTACCTTCCCCCTGGTTCTACATACCCTTTCAGCTCTCATTCAGCTCCTGGAATGCTCTCCGTGCTCACTTTCTCCAGGCCTTTGCACATACAGTTCCTTCTGCCTAAAAGGTGCATAAACTCTTCCACTGAGCTTCACACGCTCTTACTAATCTTTGAGGCCTCAGTTAAAACATCACTTCCTCAAAAAGAAAAACTACTTTTAACTTCTTGCTCTGTACATTACTAATGTCCCACTTTTTCCTTTTTGACATCCTTATCCCACATTTATTTGTATGTAAAGAACTATAATTATTTGCAAGTCCCACTGGTCTAGGTCCTAGGATATTGTTTTCTTGATCCTCATTATATTTTCAATATCTAGGAGTCACTGTGACTGGAAATTCAGAAAATTCACATATATTCTTTGATGGACATTAATCTTGAACACATACTGATTTCAAATTAATGTATAAGATTATTTTTTTTCCTGGATAAAAATCTGAAAGACCAAATTTTCTATTTTATTACACAAAACAATACACATAAACATTTACTCAATTATGTTATCTACTCTCAATAGACGAAAATAGTATGTACAAAGTATTAGCTGCTGTAAATAAATTAACCAATGAATACAGTTTTGACATTATAACATTTACCTTACTATTATATGAACTTACCACTTTAACTGATGCAATCTTGTCTTCAAAAGGAATGTTTTCATGCTGCCATAAAAAAAGGAGACAATAAAGCAATACTAATGTAGAAATTGTATGTAAATAATTCTCCCTTCAGCTGTTTTTGTTGATTTACTTATGCATCACATCTCAATTCTCTATATTCAACCTCAAGGGGAAAAGATCTCATAGAATACCAAAAAAGTAAGTGACACTAGCTAAATTGTTTATATGTGATTTTCCACATCAAAGATGTAGTTCAAAGATAAAACTTAACTACAAACAAGCAACATATATATGAACATGCTTATATACATTATCTTTTGCCAAGCTTGCCATGATTCCAATTTAGTCCTAGTACTATCTATGCCAGAGACAGACTGGTAGTGAGGGAAGTTGTGCATATAGGGAGCCTGAAACCTGGGCATGTGCCCTGACCAGGAATCCAACCAGCGACCTCTTAGTACATGGATGACACCCACACAACTCAGCCACACCTGCCAGGACACTGTATTTCTATTCTTAAGTGAGTTCTTAGAAAGTCCTTCAGCTAAATAGAGCATGTAGTTATAATTTTCATTTAAGAAATTAAGAAGATTCATCCACTATGAAAATACAAAATAATTTTTCAATGCTTTATGTAAATGATTATTCTACCAGTCTAATAGTGCATGTAATATATTTTAAATAATGTTTTTGAACTCTATATTCCTGACAAGTTGATATAAAATTTACAGCTTCTTCACATATAGATTTTTCATATACATCTAATATATATAAACACAAACTTTTGCATGTACATCTAAATTTTTTGTATATCTATGTACATGTACAATTATATATGTATGTACAGTGGGGCCTTGACTTACGAGTGTCCCAACTAACGAGGTTTTTGAGATACCAGCTGTCTCTCGGCCGATTTTTTGCATTGAGTTGATAGAGTAATTTGAGTTAACGAGCTCCTTAACGAGCTCTTTAACGAGCTCGGTCTCGGAAGGAATTAAACTCGTAAGGCAAGGCCTCACTGTATGTATAAAACACATTTGGCACATTAGATAAGTTTGGTTTGGTTTAGTTTTTCTTCTGCTGGTTTGGAATTTATACATCCTAATTCTATCCTTTTAATCTTTGCTCTTAAAGTCTTACTATTTATCTTTAAGTTAAGTTCTACCATAAGATAATAACTTAAAGAGTAAAGAGGACATTAGAATATTTTGCTTGTGATAATCTCCCTCTGGCTTATAAGCGATTATTGGCCAATTCTTTAGTACCTTCTTTTTATAGACATTATTATTTTATACAGGCACTATTTGAGTAAGCTTACACGCATGTTTAATTTTTCTTTAAGTACTGTTTCTTATATTTCACATCATTTAAAAAAATATATTTCCATCCTCCCGGAAGTTTATCCTTTAGAAAATTTTTAGACAAACCCTCACAGTTTTTATGTATCTGATAATGTCCTGTATTTCAACAACAGATAAATCTGTATGATAGGTATACAATTCTACATTGAAACTTATTTTCTCTCAGAATATTAAAGCTATTATTCCACTGTTCTCTGGCTTCCAATATTAATACTGAGAAATATGTTGGCCCAAAGCTTAGTGTTCTGCATACTGGGCATTGCAGCTACTGGCATCTGTCTTCAGGGCAATCCAAGTCTCTATTGAGTGCCTACTGTTATTGTTCCCATCTCTGGTTTTGCCTCATATGTGTTCCTTTTGGGGGAGTGTCTTCCATTTCTTCAAATCTAGAAATACAACACCAGTGGGGTTTTTTTAAATCTAGGATTTAGTTGGTTTGAGGTAGAAGGGGCCCCAGTACCTAGCTGCCAGCTGGAAGGAATGCAAGCAGTTTTCTTTACTGTAAGACTTCTCAAGCTTTTAATATCCTCACCTAAATTAAAACCATCTAAGAGGGGGATATGATACCCAGCTCTGTCCAAACTTATTTGACGGGAGCGCCTTAAAGAATTTATCTTCCGCCAAAACCGGTTTGGCTCAGTGGATGGAGCGTCGGCCTGCGGACTGAAAGGTCCCGGGTTCGATTCCAGTCAAGGGCATGTACCTGGGTTGCGGGCACATCCCCAGTAGGAGGTGTGCAGGAGGCAGCTAATCGATGTTTCTCTCTCATTGATATTTCTAACTCTCTATCTCTCTCCCTTCCTCTCTGTAAAAAATCGGTAAAATATATTTAAAAAAAAAGAATTTATCTTCCACAAAATATAATTTGATAAAAGTCCTGCTCTATAAAGTTTCTTTTAAAAAAATTATTTTTCTCAACACAGAAAAGAAACATATTCAAAGAATTATCTTCAACACTCCTACTCTACCCAAACCCATACCAAAGCTAAAATAATGATGATGATAATCAGCTTTTATAATATGCCAGGATGTGCTAGGCACAAGAACTTTAAAAAATAATGATCTCTGTCTTCAAGTTGTCAGAGACCAGAGAACTAAGTGAAACACAATTTGGCAAATGCTCCACTAGCAGTTTGAACTAAATAGTTTCTTAATAGCTGCCTCTTTAAGACTGTGACAAACTGTCTTTTTTTTAAAATGCATATAAATTTAAATATATCTTGCTTGAGAATTGTGAGATAACAATGTGCCTTAGAAAATAAAAATTGGAAACCTAGGTGTTATAACTAGGGCTCAGAAGAAATGTACCATATTGTACCTACTTTTGGCTATCCAGTGGTTGCCAACTGGTGGTCTGCAGACCACTGGTGGTCCTTGACATCAGAAAGGTTGGCGACCGCTGGTTTAAGGAAACCTTTGGAGCAGCGGTCGCCAACTAAACCATTAGAGCGTTTTTCAATTAACTGTTGCCAAATCCATTATTCCAGTTTTCAGAAAGTCACAATATACTAAGCCTAGAAATATTAAAACTGTTTCTCTGAAATCAGAAATCTCTCTACTTTTAAAAAATATTTTTTTATTGATTTCAAAGAGCAAGGAAAAAGAGATAGAAACATCAATGATGAGAGAGAATCATCAATTAGTTGCCTCCTGCAAGCCCCCTACTGGGGACTGAGCCAGTAACCCTGACCAGGAATCTAACCCTGATCTCCTGGTTCTTGGATCGGCCCTCAATTGGTCAAGCGAAATCTCTCTACTTTTTATAAGTTTACCAAAGTGTTTTAGTTTAAACTGTGATAATCTCATGTCATTAAATAGTTCCAATTCTTCTGTATAATTTTGTGTGTATAAACACAAAAGGAGGCTACATTTATAGATACCAAATAAAATGAAAAGTTGACTTTATAATTTTCTATTATTCAGCTTTAAAATCTCTACTAGTCTTTTTTGGTGGACAAAACCTCTAATAGCCTAAGGATTCTTCTCATAAGAAATTGTTCCTAAAATTTAGTATCCACTACCATCATCACTATGTGTCTCTAGCTACTTGGGAAGTCCCTAATTTTTCAACTCCTTAACACAGGGCAAGTTGATGTATACAGGCAGATTTTCATCATAAATTCATAAGATATTTCCCCTGTAATTCTGAACTTTCTTGTACTTCACTTTTCTCTCCTTGCCATTCCCCATCCCCCATTCCCAATCATATGCAGTTGAAGATAGGGATTAGAACCTTGGATCACTTAAAAATGGATAAACAAAATAACATGATGAGATAGTTAACAAAAAATTAACTAATTAATTATTAACAAACATAAAGAGAGATGTTCATACTTGTTAGTTTTCAGAGACACACACATATTCTCCTGCCTACATATTCTATTTTAAAAATAAGACTTTTTTATATAAAGATCATGAATTTGTTGTTACATTGTTGTTTTAATTATACATTGCTTATGTTATAAACTGAAAGAGTTTAACAATATAATCAATAATTTTTAAAGTATTGATATTCTTTAACCTAATATTTGCATGACAGAGATCCTATCCTAAGGAAATAAATTAAAAAGCAAAGTTTTCACATAAAGATTTAATTTAAAATGTCCTTTTTTAAAAATTGCAAAATAAAAAATAGAAAACTACAAAAAAGTTAAGAAGAGGGAGGATTATATAAATATGCATTATATCCACTCAATAATTTGTTCACACTATGAAGATACTTATATTGATTATATAATAATATGGTGAATTATGACAAGTGGTGGGGAAAGAAGTGAGACATAACACTGTACATGCTAGATTACAATTATGTTTTAAAAAAGAGACTGAATCTCAGAGGGAATGTGGGGGTGGGTGGGATGTGATCAACCAAAGAACTTGTATGCATTATATGCATAACCCATGGACACAGATAACAGTGTGGTGAAGGTCTGGATGGGGGGCTGTGAGGGTTAGAAGGAGTCAATGGTGAAAAAAGGAGGACATATGTAATACTTTCAACAATAAATATGTGTGTGTTGTTTTTTAAAGAGACGGAAAGAAATATGGCAAGTATTAAAAGGAGAATAAGGATATTTTCTTTGTTTTCCTTCTAAGAAATTTTGAAAATTTTTTTCCATGGAAAGAATTTATTTCTGAAAACTAAAAATTTAAGTTAATGAAAGGCTTGCCAATACCCACCACTTCTTTTTCTTATGCTGCCCATTATAGCAAATTATCATTTCTTTTTCCTTTACCTTTCCAAAACCAAAGTAAAGCTTTTATAGTTCCTTGCATTAATGTGGAGAGGCACATTCTTCCTAAAACTATTCAGTTGGTTAACTTCTAACACAATACCCTAATGAAGAGAACAGACAATTTTTACCTTATTGCCTTCTTCTTTGAACTGAGGATTAATTATTTTTACAAATGAATAAAACAATTGACGAATTCTGGAATCTCCAATAAATGCAATATGTTTATCTACAAGGCAGTTCTTTGCTTCACTGAAATCAACAAAGAAACATTAATTAAATAAAATCAGCATATTGGCACTTCAAAGCACATAGTTTGTGAAGAAAGTAGTACAGGATTGTTATACATATAATTACTACTTTGCTTTTAAAATAGGTGGCCATGTTTGTTTAACCTACCAGTTCCTGTATGATCAACTAACTCTCAATAATAACAGCCCCAATTTATTAAGTGTTTAAGATGAACTCTAACCATATTAAGAGTTTTATATCCATTATTTCAGAACTAGAGGCCCGGTGCACGAAATTTGTGCACAGGTAGGTTCCCTAGGCCTGACCAGCGATCAGGGCGAATCTGTGGGGTGATTGTGGGGCTGGCACCCACTTTGGCTGGCCTGGCGCCACACACTTGCTGTCCCTGCCCCCTGCCGCTGCCCTGTCCCTCTGCAGGGTGACCAGCAGGGCAGATAGGGGGACCTCCTGCTGGCACCGGCCTTGGCTGGCCTGGGGCCTGCGGGCAGCTCCTGCATTGAGTGTCTGCCCCCTTGGTGGTCAGTGCGTGTCATAGCAACTGGTCGTTCCGCTGTTCAGTCGATTTGCATATTAGGTTTTTATTATATAGGATAAGTCTATGCGGTAGCTATCCAACTCCCAAAGCAAAAGTTCTTTTCTCCAGGGCTATTGCCTTGGGTCTGCTTATCTCTTACCTGAGATAAAGCAGCTTGGCCAAAGCTCTCTCTTGGGGAGGAATCTTCATTTGGACTCTCACTTCTACTCCTACCCTCCTTCAGCAATTCTTACCATCATATATAGAAGTACCATATAGTACTTTCTTTGTTTCTCCAACCCTTGTCCATTAAATATTACAACCCATCATAGGAAAAAAAACAACAAAATGGAGAAATCTTACTTGTATTTGTATTTATGCATCATACAACTGTGAGGCTGCCAAACTTTCTCTCCAAGAAATCTGCCACTTGAAAGAAGGTACTCACATGAATCATTGCCTATGAAACACAACAGTATTGGAAACAATAGTTAAATTTTTATATGTTGGTTGTCTGACCCCATGTAAGCTCTTTGAGATGAGAAAATACAGTCTTTATGCCTCGCTATACATTCTAGGTGCATATTACTCACCCACAAGAAACATAATAAATATCGAGACTCCCTAACTCCTAAATGCTACATTCACTGCTTTGGCAGTTCCTTCTGCTTCAGGTTTTCTTTGTGGGGACATCATCTCAGTCACAAACCAGCCTTTGTATCTGTTTATCACTCCTACTTCTAATAGGGAAAGAAAAGTTTAAGAAATAAAAGAGAAGACTTTAGAAATGACTTTCTACTACTCGACTATTATAATACATAGTGCATTAGCATATTTGGAAACCTAGTTAATATCGAGAAATGTTATAAATCTACTCTCTGATTTCCACAACTTCCCTGTGAGTATGCTACCCCTATTCTGTAAACGTGTGAACAGAGAAAGAGACATATTCAGGAACCTCTTAAAAAGCTTACTAAAACTTTTACAATCTTACAAAGATAAGACTTAAAACTAGCCACATCAGTATCAGTAACACATTGCAGTTTTAACTGTTATTAACATTCAGCCTCTCCACTTCTCTTGATATCTCTTGCCTTCCTTTAGGATGACCAACCAATTCCTCCCAGTAGGGTTGAGACTGTGAGTTTTACACAGAAAGTTCCACAACTGGGAAATCCTCCAGTCCTATGTAAACTGGGACAGGTGGTCACTCTTCTTCCTTTGGCCATTTTACTGTACATTAATTTAAATGAGTGAAGGAGTTAATAAGGGGGTTGGAGGCATTTAAAAAGTTCAAATATGTCAAATGGATGAGGGAAAAATGAGATGTTTAGATTAACTGTGGGGTTATAATAAAATATATGTATTATTTAATTTAATTTTGAGTTCTTTATTAATAGTCAACAGCACACTATTTGTTTTACAAATAGTTAAGTTCAGGACAAGGCATCTGATAAGAGGAATATTACAGAACAAGAATTGTACTAAACCATTCAGACTGGAGATAGGGAAGACCAAAGGTATTTAAATAGAACACATCTTTTTTCTCTCTCAATCCAGTTACCTATTTATCTGGCCTACATGTAGATAAAAGGAAATACAAATGCAAGATAGGTATATATAAATAATGAAAGTGTTGTTACTTCAGTGTCATAAATTTTAAAATAGAACAGGAAGAAAAAGTGAAAATACTGCACTACTGTGTCAGTGGAACACTGGATAAGGCAAGCAGAAAATCAATTATTAAAATTTTGCAATTATATATGTAGTCTGTGTAGGTTTTCTGTATTTCAAAGACACCTCTTTTTTAAATAACATCTCTTTAAGGAAACTATAATCAGTTCTTAATTCTTTCCAATTATTAAAAACGAGTTCTAGTTCCAAAAAACAAAATTAAGCTATATAAATAATCCAGGAGTAAAGAAAGGACTTTAGGAACACATAATTATTTTCCTAAAAACAGCATTCTTTTATAATGGCCATACAGCAAAATCATAGTAAATGTTTAAAATTAGGATGAAAATTCCATATTTATAGCATTTCTACCTCTTCAGATACATCTATTAAACTAAGTAAAAAGTTAGCAACACATTTAATTTCTTAGAAAATTATAAGTTGCAAATAACTAGGTATTAATTCTGTGGAGTTTTTCTTTCCTCCTCCTTTTTATAAAGTTATTTGATTTTTGTTTTTTTAATAGAAACCTAAACAGAAATACACCTTGATCAATATTCACTGTGTGGAATTACGTTATTTGATAACCATCAATATGATTTTCTGAAGATAGAGGTACCATAACCAGTCTTTCCCTATACCAGAAATTGTGTTTAAAAATGTGAAGTTCTTGGTTTCCTCTTCAAAACTACTACTCGCACATTCTTTTTCAGTAGTTCAGTTAATAGCAAACAATGGCTCTAATTTGATGAACCCATATCAAAAAAGCTCCACAGAAAAACAAATTTGAAGTTGTCACTAACTAAAAAGCACTGTAAACTCAGAATTTTGAGACTACTGGTCTTTCCAGGAAAGTTCTTTCTTTCTTTTTTAAAAAATATCTTTTTACTGATTTCAGAGAGGAAGGGAGAGGGAGAAAGAGATAGAAACATCAATGATGAGAGAGAATCATTGATTGGCCGCCTCCTGCATGCCCTCCATTGGGGATGGGGCCAGCAACCTGGGCAAGTGCCCTGACTGGGAATTGAACCCTGACCTCCTGGTTCATGGGTTGGTGCTCAACCACTGAGCCACACTGGTCCAGCAGGGAAGAAATGCTTAGTTTGCTAATGAATGCTAGTTGATGATGATTCTTCTTAAAATATTTTATGATGCAAAGTGTTTTTTTTTATAAGCCTGTATCTGAACTTAATAGTCTCTGCATATCAGTTAAAGTCCTGTCAAATATAGAAACTATACAAGCTGCATTGATAGAGATAATGTAAAGTAACATGAAGAATTGTTAGAAAAGTAAAAGAACTGCTAACTAGACAACTGAAAAGATGAGATTGGCTTTTTATATTTCTCAGCAGAATAAGTTAACCTGATCTAGAAAGGAAAACTTTACAAAATTCCATACTGTAAAAGTTCTTTTTCTGGCGGAAAAAAATTTTTTTTGGGGGGGGGGGATCAAATCAGTAAATATAAACCTAGATGTAAAATAAGTTAATTTGACTTTTTAAATTATATGTATTACATATGTGTGTGTATATGTATATATATATTTGTGTGTGTGTGTGTGTGTGTGTGTGTGTGTGTGTGTGTGTATGCTGGTGGCGTATTTTCCTTTCAAAATTTACTCAGAAAAATCCCAAACAAAAGAACACAACAAAACCAGTCATTATTTTCATCTGCCTCATATAATTCTGATAACCACTTTATAATACAACAAGCGTGAGATGAAAGATGCTCAGATAAATCAAGCTACACACACACACACACACACACACACACACACACACACAATACCGAGCAACTAAAGGGACAGAATGATCTGCTTCAGCTATCTCCAATACTAAGGTTATCTTCTTGAATGGTTGTCTCACTCTTCATTCTGTTATCTTAAGCAAGCTTTCTGGTTTGCCAATCTAAAATTGCAGGTTTTTATGCATGACTTTTCTATAATAGAAAGACACTAAAAGCAAGCAAAATAAGTAAAAAGATAAACATGTTTTGAAAAAGCTGAAAAACAATATGTAACTACTGAAGAAAACATCTGCTTTGCTAAGTAAAGCACAGTTGATACTTTCTTTTGGATAGAATGCCTCTGGCACACTGCACATTTAGTCGAGTCACCCTACTACCAAAGCTGTGTGTTTCTTACCACTAACCATGAAAATTGCAGATCATAAAGTTTACAGTATGATCTGTTAGTAATACTTCGTTTGCTTAAAATTCAGCAAGTTGTATTTTAGTTTGTGCTGAAAAATCACCATTTACATTTTTCTTTAGACAAGCTAGGAGAGCCTCGTTCCAAGTGGTGTCATACAGATCAGGATTTCCTAGCAGTCAAAGAAAGAAAAGGCTAAGAGATCTAGGGCTACTTCTTTCTTGCTTTGATTTCTGAAGCTTTGAGCTTAGTTTTCTCCAAAACATGTGCTATCTAACATTTGCATTTAGTACTCCTATTGATAGAAAGAATTCGGATTTCAACAAAATTAAAGCATTTGTAGCAACTTTATCAATTAAAAAACTGAAATATATCCAGATTGGAACTACTCTTAGGGCATTAGATACTGGCCTTTTGTCACAGAAATATTATTTTAAATTTGTAATCACAATATTATTAGAGATTGATAAAATTTTGAAAAAATAGTTAAAAGTTCAATTATTTTAAAAATGTCATTCTACTATATTATGTGAAATAATATTAATGCAAAAAAAACCCCCTACTTTCTAAAATTGAGATCAGAACATGAAATTCAATTAAAAGCAGAAGAACCAAATGCAAGGAGGAAAATAGTAGGAAAAAGAACTCTAAAAATCTAATTATCTCTTAATTATTTATGAAGTTAAGCTCTGTGTGTTAAGTTTTGATGATTTAAAGATAAATGAAATACTCATGGAAGCTCAAGGATGTTTTGTGGGGGGAGACAGGTAAAAATTATTATAATACAACATGGTAAGTATGCACTAATTGCTGTAAAAACATTGAACTCCTAATTCTGACCTCTGTAGTGGTGACATCTGAACCAGGCCTTGAAGGAAAAATCTGTACTCTCTTTGCAGGAGAGAAAGACCATTGCAGGCACAGAAAATAAAAGTATTGTGAGATACATAAAAGGTGCAAGCATGTTTAGATTGTGAGCCTGGAGTTAAGGAAGAAGAAAACAGGTAATAAAAAGTAGGCTGGGCAGAATTTGAAGTTCTACACATGCAACTTTTAAAAAGTCACTGTACTAGAACAAGAATAGGAAGACTCTTGCTGGTACTGTGAGGCTGCTTTAATGTTTCTAAATGTTTCATCCATGTCCCTCTGGAAATGCTCTCCAACTCCATCTTCTATACATTAGCACCATGTAAGAAGCTGCAGAAAGGCAGTCTATAACATAATGGCTGGAGGCTGACTTACTGGGTTCTCACTCCTACCTTAGTCACTAACTGAATAAATATCCTTAGGCAACTTAACCTCTTGACTCATCTTTAATATGTAAATAATACCTCAACTCGCAACTCGAAGAATCTAAGAACATTGATTATAAGACACATTATTATTTTATATAACAGTAGTAAAATTGTATCAATTAAACTTTGACATGCAATCAAAGATTTTAAAAGTCATCCTGATTATAGAAACGTTACCGATCGGGCAGGGGAGGATCAAAGGTGGTAAGTTGTAACTACCTCACAGAATGGTTATAAATACAAAACGAATTAAAACGTGTAAAACCTGTTGGAACAGCACGTTGTGTTTACCAAGCTTTACTTGCAGTGTGTAAGTCTTTTAATTTCTGTTTATAAATAAAGCAAGAGATACTGAATATGTGTATTCTACTGTATTCACTCTACCTTGCCTGTGGCAAACTCATACCCACACATTGGGGATTTTAATATATCTAGCCTACACCTCTACATCTGATATAAGGTCCTTTTTCATATTGTGATTCAAGTGCATCGTTATCTTTGTGTAAAGGGAACTGCATCTGACTCAGTTTTACACCGCCAAAGCATAAGGATGGCTAGAAAGTTCCTGGTAAGGTTATCTTTCCCAAACCGTCTCTGGCTCAAGTTGTTGACATTCAGTTTGGGCGAGTACACACACCAGGTGCTCTGCTTCACACTCAAGGACCTGCAGCACCTAGGGAAGCCGATGACGAGCTTCTGGAGGAGGCTTTACAAACAGCCCCAGATGCCACACTGACTCATAAATTCCATCTGACATTCTGTTTCCCCTGCTGATGACAGACCTTGAAAAGGATGCAATCCTCTAAATATAATCATTAGTATCCAAGCTTATCAAAAGATAAAAGCACAATTAAAAACCGGGAGGGGGAAGACTAGATTATTTTTACCTTTAGGAACTCAGAACCAAAGTTACACAAAATTGAGTTCGGTTACTGACAATCTTATACCAAACCAGCATGTGATTAATAGTGGTTAGAAAATTTTCTCCCAAATTACCACACATTAATGCATCGAGATTGCTAGTTTTATTGTGCATGTGCTCTGTGACAGCAATTTCACATGCGCCCAAGCCCTCCCAGGTCACATGGCTGTGACCTGCGGGAGACTGGAGGAGAAAGGCCAACAGGGTACAAAAACTTTTATCTTTTTAAATCGATTTAGTGTGTTTACATAAAAAGCGCTGCATCCAGGACAGTACTAGAATCTCCGGTGCTTAATCCTCAAGCACTGGAGAACACAAAGCGGCAAAGTGCACCCAAAACGTCCTCCACTTGGAAAGACTTCCTGGGAGGAGAAGAGCTCAGATCCCAGAGCCCGACTCCCTGGGCGTTTGGCCAAAGCGGGTGTGAAATTCAATGGCAGGAGCGGCCAATGCCCACCTGTCCGTGACCCATGACATCCTGACCAATGAATCTCACAGCCACCAAGGGCCGTCCTGATCATGACTTCCTTCATACCAAGAGCCAAAAAATGAGAGATCCCATCACTATGAATGCCCCTCGGCCTGGCAGCCTCTCTCCTCGTGGCATTTTTGGAGAGAAAAGGCACAGCACTGCGAACCAACAAGGACAGGTCGGTATCCCCTGATTCGCGGAATTCCTTCTGCAATAAGGAGGTCGGCTCCCTGGCACCCATTGGCACCCGGGCCCGTGCCCACCTGCCTGCAGCTCGCGCTCCCTGCCCACCTGGACGCCTGGCAACCCCAACCCCCCCTCCGCCCACGTGCCCGGGGCCGGGACGTGGTCAGAAGGTGCAGCCACAACCCTCGGGACGTGTCCGAGTCGCCGAGGCCCAGGGGCGCCGCCTCCACTTGGCCGCGGGCATCGGGGCCAGCTGTCGCCCCCGGGGGCCCAGGAAAACGGGGCGGCCCCCGTCGCCGTCCAACGACAGCTCAGCCCGCTGCTGGGGGCAGAGGCCGCAGGGAACAAAAGGCTCCAGAGCCGGACCCCCAAGCCGGGGACACGGCGACCCCCCTCCGGGCGGCGGTGCCCCTGGCAGGCGGCCTCTGCCTCCACGCACCCCGGGCCGGACACCCAGGCGCCGTCCGACCGCCTGCGCGCGACCCCCGGGCGGGGAGGG